>NC_056737.1:933511076-933578576 GCF_019279795.1 Protopterus annectens
CTATGTGGTAGTTCATGGGTACAGAATTTTTACCAAAGGGGATGACAATGCACTTTTTGGCATTGAGCTTGAGACCATGTCTTTGACACCAGGCATCTGTCTCAGTGAGGCCCTTTTGTAGGATGCCCACATCGTTAGGAGTTTCAATTATGTTTCCTAGTTTGCAGTCATCTGCGAATTTAGTTAGCCAAAGACCTTCTGTGTTAGCCTGCACTTCAGAGAAGTAGATACCAAACAGGAGAGGACCCAGGACTGAACCCTGTGGTACTTCACTTGTCACTGGTCTGAAGTCTGATTTGGAGTCTGCTACTTTCACAGTGTGGGTTCTTTCAGTAAGCCAGTTGGCAACCCATCTTGTGACATAGGGATTTATACCTAGTTTAGTGAGTTTATCTATAATTCCAGAGTGGGGGGTGGTGTTGAACGCCTTGGCGAGATCTAGATAGGCTGTGTGAACCACCTTACCCTCAAAGGTCTATCAGGTTTAGGAGACATGATCTGCCTTTTACAAACCCAAACTGTGTGGGGTCTGGGGTTTGGAGATCTCCAATGTCTTTGTTTATGAGTTCCATGATGATATGTTCCATGGCCTTGCAGACGAGGCTCGTCAGGCTAATGGGGCGGTAGTTCCCTGGGTCTGTTGTGGTCCCCCCTTTGTGGAGTGGGATAACTGTCATGGTGCACCATTCAATGGGCACAAAGCCTGAGGTGAGGCTATGATTGAACATGGTACTTAGGTGGGGTGCCAGTTCATTCTGTAGTTCATGTAGAAGGCAGCCTGGGATGTTGTCAGGTCCCATGGATGCTGTGTTCTTGGCTTTGGAGAGTGAAGGTTTTACCTGTGCAGCCATGATTTGCATTCTTCTGGTATAAAGATGGGCCCTTTAGGGGGTGAGAGCAGGGTAAAGTTAGCACTGAACCTGTCTGCCAGGATGTTGGCAATATCAGTTGGTTCTGTATATTTAGTGTCATTGTGCTGTAACTCAGAGCAGATCTGAGTGTTGCCATTGAGATTTTTAACATAGCTATAGAATGCTTTGTGGTTGTCTTTAGAATCAGTGGCAATTTTGTTTTCATAACTAGCTTTGGAGGATTTTATGAGGGATCTCAGCTTCTTACTGAGGCTGACCAGGGAGTTCCTCCAATCGTGGGATTTTACTCTTTTTTGCAACAGTTTCTTTCTTCTGTTGTAGTTTGTTTATGGCAGAAGACCACCAGATTGGCTTCCTTTTTTTGGAGGATAGCATCTTGGTTCTGTTAGGGATAGCACGATCCATGCACTCATGCAAGTGCTTATAAAGTGCATTTGTGTAGGATTCAGCAGTTGTACCACTATTGTCCATCTGCATGGGTGTCATGAAGTTTGCCACTTCTGTCTTAAGAAGCGTGAAGTTGGCTTTGGATAAATATTTTACAGTTGTTTTCCTAATGGGGGGTGGGAGCGGGATGTGGATGTCTAGGGTGATTAGCTTGTGGTCAGATCTGACCAACGAGGAGCTGACCTCTGGTGTGGAACACCGGTCACCCATGTTGGTGATGACCAGGTCTAAGATATTGCTGCCTCTGGTGGGGGTGTGGATAAGTTGATCCAAAGCATTGGAATTGATGATTTCCAGAAAACGTTGAGCAAAAGAGTTGGTACATGAGTAGTTTTCCCAGTTAATGGTAGGGTAGTTGAAATCAATCATGCCTACTTAACCTGGTAAACTTCTTTTTGAGATTCATCAAGGCAATGGATGAGGGTAAAACAGTGCATACTGTGTATCTTGACTTGGTCAAGATATTCCATTAAATATCCCACTCAGCCATTGCTGGCAAGCTCTATGAGTTAGGCATAAATTCCTATATACCCTGCTTAAGCCAGCTGTCTCATGGACAGGACTAAAAAGTCAGGATTGGGGAGACCACCTCCACCAAGAGACCAGTCACCCTCAGAGTACCCCAGGGCTCTGTGGCTGGCCTTCTTCTGTTTGGCATCTACTTTTCAAACGTCAAGGCTAAAATTCAAGGTCTCTGTCTCACCATGTTTGCAGATGACTATAAATTGGGAGCTATTATAGATTCCTCCCAAGAAATTAACATCTGGCAAGAGGGTTTAACACAGAAAGATGACTGGTGTCAAAGCCATGGCATAAAACTCAGTGCCAAAAAATGCATTATGATGCCCTTTGGGAAAGTGTCAACCCAAGTTAATTAATCCATCAATAAAATACCCCTAAAAGTCAATTCAGTAGTAAGGGATCTGAATATATTTAAACAACAATCTGACCTTTGACCAACATATAGTTAAGATAGTAAGAAAAATCATTCTGAGTCACCCAACTTATATATATGGATGGCATCCAGGTCCAGGGAAGTTAGTACCACTCTACTCAGCCCTTATTAAACATATCATTGAGTACAATGTCTCTTTGCCATGCACCTAACTAGACACTTGCAACAGTTGGAATGCCCACAAAGGTTTCTCACCAGGAGAATTCAGGGCATGAATACCCTGTCCTGTACTGATTACCTAAAGGCTGTGTCTCTGTACTCAGTCTCCAAGAAGCTGCTGAGAGGGGAACTTAGCCTGGCTTACAAGGCATCCTCAGACCCAGCCCTGGTTGATTTATTGCACATGCACAAAACAAACAGCACCAGAAACACTAGATCCAGGGATCTGAAATTCACTTGTGACATAAACAGAACATGCTGGAGAGACAGATGTGTGTCCCAAAAAATTATTCCCCTGTGGAATAGGCTCCCCCTACATGTAAAGCAGAGTTCATCCCTGACCCTATTCAAATGAAGCCTTGACAATTGGATGGGAGATCATAAATTTACCTCTAGGCTGGCCACCATGTCACTTATGAACAGAAGCCATGCACCCCTCCCCCATATAGATTCCCATGATACTCTGGATCCAGATGGGTTTAGTGTGTGTGGCTAGGCTTATAAAGGACCTAGTGGTCATTATCCTAGTAACAACCTATGAACCTGTGAAGGAGAACAGAACCACAGGATTACTAAAACAGGTTACCAAATAAACTGGCATATAAGTCATAATGGTTTGCTGCTCTTTCAGATGAATTATTCTATATCTTATGACACCTCCAGTAAGAAGATAAAAGACAAATTATTATCTGAAGTATAAATATGTAATCTTCCCCATTCTCATAATCTCTATTACTTGAAATAAGTGCATAAGAAAGTACTGGGTGAAGACCCTCACCCTCAATGAAATAACCCTTTGAAACATTATAGTGTGCTCTTCTGCTATGCATGTGTAAAAGTTAAATGAAGTTCCAGAATGACTGGTCACTTGGGCATCACAGTCCTCGTGCAAGGTAAGGACACCATAACTCTTAAAGTAATGATCAGGGAAGCTTGTAAACAGGAAACAAAATGACTACTAGACTGTGTAATTTTGAAATGGGCATGTTCTCTGAAATGTTGTTTCACTTGGGCATAACTATAGCTTGATACATCCTTGAAATAAGCATGTCAGTCAATACAAATCCAAAAGCAAAAAGAATGCCACATTTTCATGATATTGCAAATGCATCATATCCATCTGTATAATTTTTCAACATTTCACAAATAACTGCAAGACAATAGCACATACCTGTTTCTTTAAATGCTGTGATGTTCAAATCTGTTGTTATACTACATGCCACCCTAAAACTGCACTCCTTTAATTCCCTTTGTATGATTTATACTTTATCCTATACCTCTTATAAAGTTATACTCTAGTTTTTACACACACATAGGGCTACAGTAAAGGTTTCCATCTATGTCACTAGTTGAATTATGCATCATCTTTTCGCATAGCATTCCGAACAAAGAAGCATAGTACAACAAGCTTCCAAAAACTGGAAATTACTATGAAAACTTGAGATTAATGTGTAATGAATATATTCAAGACTGTACATGTATAATGCTTAAACACAGAATATGAAAGGACAGTAGTAACATAATACTGAAAAAAAACACTTTGCTGAAAAATAGAAATCATATAAATGGGTTACTGAGAAATATATAGAAGTAAGACATTTTTATCTACAAGGCACACTGAAAATTTAACATTTTCATTTTAACCCACTTCTAAACTCTGACAAAGATATACACAACCTTTCCTAAATTAGGCTGCATTGGTACTGTGGCAGAAATATGCAGCAAGACAGGGTAAGTGCTGAAAAGCACAGCATGTGTGAACACTTTTATCTGTTGTTTGGTTTTATGGTGTTCTTGCTTACAGATTTAGATGCATACACATGCATGCACACCACACATGCACATACATGCATGTGGTGTGCATGTGTGCGTGTGTGTGCATATATAATACTAACAAATTTAAATTTATATTCAAATATATATCTAAAGCTATATATATATATATATATATAAAATAAAATATGGATCTACTGAAGTTATTCTAAATATGGATCTACTGAAGTTAATCTAAATTTCAGTGGATCAACACTAAAAACATTCACTCGATCACAAAGGGTCGATAAACAGACTGACACCCTAACACACATGCTCTGAAGCACAACTTTGGACCAAGCAAAAGAAATCCATGGCCCCCACATTCCCTACAGATTATATAGACTTACTCTGAGAATGCACAATCCATGGGGAAGGGGAACATTCCTGAACTCCAGGGATGTAGATTTTGAGTACCTGTCAGTCCTTTGTTTTACCAACCAAAGTATGTCAACAAAACAAATGCTGACATTTGGAAGTTTGATTAATAAAAGCTCTCCCATATATACAAATATATACGTCTGTGTGTGTACACATGTATCCATTCACCCATCTTCTAAACTGCTTGTCCTGGTGATGGGCATACTGACAGAAAATTGAATAGAGTACCATACTTCCCTATCACCAGCAATACCCTTCAGCTCATTCTGTGTAATCCCTAGGCATTGCTAGCCAAACTAAACCATATAAACTCTCCAACATGTCCAGAGTTTAACCTGGAACTTGGCACAACTCACATGATTGCACCCAAGGGGTTTCATCACAAGGTATCCAAACCACCTTGTCTAATTTCTCAAAGCACAAAGGAGCAGTGGCTATACTCTAAGATCTCCTCAGATTGCTACATTATTAATTCCATCTCAGAGAGTGAATCTAGCTATGCTGAGAAGATACCCAAGTCCTTCTATAAGTAACTATAATTCACCACTTCAGACACTTCTCAAAGTTCATGACCATAGGTTGTGATGGAGACACACACTAACTAATAAGCAACAGTCTTTATCCTATGATTACGGTCCCCCTTCACCCAAACATTCCAGTACAATACCTTCTCTACCAGTGGCAGAGAGACTGAGTGTGTGTGTGTGTGTGTGTGTGTGTGTGTGTGTGTGTGTGTGTGTGTGTGTGTGTGTGTGTGTGTGTGTGTGTGTGTGTGTGTGTGTGTGTGTGTGTGTGTGTGTGTGTGTGTGTGTGTGTGTGCGTGAACACGCGTGTATGTCTCTGTGTGCGTGTGTGTGTGTGTGTGTGTGTGTGTGTGTGTGTGTGTGTGTGTGTGTGTGTGTGTGTGTGTGTGTGTGTGTGTGTGTGTGTCTGTGTGTGTGCATGTATGTGTGTGTGTGTGTGTGTGTGTGTGTGTGTGTGTGTGTGTGTGTGTGTGTGTGTGTGTGTGTGTGTGTGTGTGTGTGTGTGTGTGTGTGTGTGTGTGTGTGTGTGTGTGTGTGTGTTTGCGTGTGTAAATATGCAGTAACACAGATACATGCAAAATAGCATTTGTACAATCTGTATGCATTCAGTAATATATACAGTTAGTGTTATATAAATAAATGTAACTTTAAGTCTACAAAACACACACACGCACACGTATATACACATACATAGACACAAGCACATGAATATGCCTGTATCTGTGTGATTGTGTCTGTATCTAATATATGTGTTTGCATATGTTAACCTATCCCATTAACAACTTTATATGCTGTCATCTACGTTACTTGACCTCCTAAGGAAAATAGGATGCGTTTTCTCCATCTTTACTCTTATAACATCATTATTATTTCCCATGTGGAAGAAAAAGTCAGAGATCATGAGAACAGTCAGGGCTTTGTGCCTTTTTTTGTTTACTGCTTTCTAGGCTAAATCACAATACTCTGTCCCTTCCTGGAGATGCATGGTTCTGGGTGTTATGGGTTGCAGAATAATGGGTGATCCGTTTTCTTTTTTGGTTGCATTTTAACTTTTTCTCCACAGCATTTGTATAGTTCAGCTGCCTTTAATAGGATAGACTTGATATTGGACAAACCAAATTGATCTGATTAGTCAGCACAGCATCTTAACGCAAATTGCATGTTGTAAATGGAAATGTGATGTTATAAATTGTACACAGGCAATTGTATATAGTCTCTTTTGTAAATAGTTGACTTTTATGCTTCGCTGTTTATGGTTCAAGATATTTGAAGATTTGGAAAAAAAATTAATAAAAATGTCTTTGAGTAAAAAATAGGATAGGCTTATGTCTTATTTTCCCCATGCATTTTTCTGGTCCCGCTACCTCCCCCAGAAAGACACATGTATTAAAACTACACCCCTCTCCACCCCTTGCAGGTACATTCCACTGGCCAGTTTGAGTAACAGGTTCTGTAGAATAAAAGCTCTTCCTTTTTGTGCATTGGGCCAGAAGCAAACAGAGACAAAATATCACTGGTACCCATAGTTTCCTTTGCGTATTTCCTATAAACCTAACATTATTTGCTAAAAATGAATGATATACGTAACTTCACTAAAGCTCTGTGGTGCATTTTTGTTTCTCCAGTAGCAAAACAGCATAATGCAGATTAAAATGTGTATAGTTCACTTACAGAACCCTGAGAAAAAAAAAACTTGCTATGATTTTTTCATAAACTTTCAGTGGTGTGTCTTGCATTACATGGAATTAGCACAGTTCAATACATTCACTGAAAATGTAGTTGAATGTTATTTTATAGATTTGTTTACATATATATACACACATATGTATTAATATATATGTTGTAATGTCAGTATACTGATACATATTCACACACTTGTTTCCACTATCTTTAAAGCACAAACAACTGCCACAACTGAAAGACACTAAAGCTAGTTGGACAAGGCTGAACAAATCCATTCTTGACCATTCTTCAAGCTTTGTTATTAAAGTTGCAGTAATGTTACTTTTGAAGTGAAAATCTACCCATCAGTTTATGTAAAAGTCAGAGCATAGCGAATTGTTTTGGTTTTGTGACAAGTTGTTTACATGCTTTGTTATTTGTGTTTACAAATTTGGGTCTTTTTAATCAATGATACATTTTTCCAGAAGTCTCTGACTAAGACAAAATTTTAGGACTGCTACATCTTTCTCCAGTTAATATTAGACTATATGAATGTTTGTCGCATCTGAGCATTTCCAAACATTGATAACGTGATCACGCATAGAAGTGCTGGCAAATTTTGACTGAAAATAAGCAAACTAAGGAAATTACCTAATATAGCTCAAAATGGTCAGAACGTAAGGAGAAACAAAGTGCATTGTGTGTGTGGGGGATGTGTGTGTGTGTGTGTGTGTGTGTGTGTGTGTGTGTGTGTGTGTGTGTGTATACATTCATATTAAACAATCAGAGCATGAAACACTATACAATTGATTGCATTGTTTCTAAGTCATTATCTTACAATTCCCTGCCTTCCACAGCTTTGCTGTAATGTGCAAACATGGACATGTCATTTGTTTCTTGGAAGAATGCTATGAGTAGAAAATCCCTACCAAAGAAAAATGAATTGATGCAATAATACAATTCTCAAAGGATAGCAATTCCTAGTTTGTTCTTGCCCTGAACTACTTAGCCACCCACACATTTTTATTGAAGTGATGTTACCGAAAATAACTCAAAAGGTCACTTATCATTTCATATTAATCTCATATCTCAATGCCCACCAGCATTTGTCATATCACACTCCATTCCTGTTTCTCTGAAGATTATTCTTTAAATTATACTACTCTGTTTTACATCACACTCATTTTTTATGCTAAATTGCAACATGGCACATCATAGTTCTGTCCCAGGAGTTTACACTGCCTTTGGGAAAATTTAAAAGTGGGAAAATGTATTTAGGGCATTGTTTTTAAGACTTCTGTAACTGATTCAGCATGTCAAAGCATTCAACTGTTTAACACATCTATGTTGAGAGCATACCCTATGAGAAAGCAGATGTATGTGTAGTTTTCTGACAGCTGATGCCTCTGATACACTGTAGTTGCCTTCAGTTAATTTATCACATGAACTATTTTATAAGGTGCTTAGGAACAAGGTATTATTTATATGCGTTTATTCATTTTATTACATATTTATTTTTTATTTATCTATTCATTTGTTTATTCATTGTATACATATTTATATTTTGTATTTCTTTATATTTTGTCAAGAGGTTCAAAATATTCTGGTGACATGCATAATAAAACTCTAGAAGAAACAAAAGCTTTCACTCCTCATTAGTGAAGGAGGTAACAAAGTGAAAATTTAGACTTAGGAGACATATAGCATTAACAAGTCAAACGAAGGCTGGCTGACTTCCAGATGAAAACAGCACAAAGTATATGGTCACAGATGTTTGAGGATTTTTTTAAATGTCAGGTTTATTGTGATATTTCCCCATCCTCGTTATACTTGTATCTGGTTTGCTCAGAATGAAAACAAATGCAGTGCTTGTTGCTAGAGTAGTTAGTATCCATGGTTTTGTAATTACAACACTTTAAGGAATGATCCCAAGAATTTCATTAAGGCAGTAAGTTATGTTTTCCCTCTCTCTTTCTCCATTTGCCTCCCTCCCTCCCTGCCTGTCTCTTTCTCCAGGGATTAGATTTATCTTATTACTTTTAACTAATGGTACAACCAGAAATGTTTTACTCTCCAGTTATTTGGCAGTTCCCCTCCATTTTAAGCTGAAACGCAAGGCAGGATTTGGAGATGAATGTGTAAAACTAAGTGTGTGAATCTAAGAAAAGAAGAATAGAAAATGAGACACTTACCTGACACAAAAATAGCAGTGGGGCTAGGTAACAGTGGGCTAATAGAGTAGGCCACGCATGTAGTGTGAGGTGAAGGTATTGAAGCAACATTTCCTCTTTCTCCTGCCACTTTGGCTTTTTTGAACCTCAGGACTAAAGTGTTAGTACTTTGTAAAGTCCATCCCCAATTTAGCCATCTACTTCCAGTTTTTCTCCCGACGTTTCCAGAAAAGTATAAAAAGCACGGATTCCTGGGGTAATAAATCCAATTTCTGTGGCATAGAACAACTTTCCTTATTTGTTAGTTGTTGGTTAAGTGTCAAAGATGATAAATACTGTCTAACAGAAAAAAAAGTCGATTGCCGTCGAATAAGAAACTTACTTTTCTTAATTTTGTTTCATGTAGTGCTGGAGAGCTCTTGACAACTCGACTCAAAGTTTCCACCAGCTCCTTGGTTACGTTGTATCACCTTCTCGATATTTAAAAGTTTCATACAACTCTTGCACAACGCCTTCTTCTGACGTTACCCTATATAAAGATACAGTCGGTATACATACATAAATATTTTAGGATCTGACGTTTGGTGGGAAGTGTCGAATTTATAAACTCTTCTGAAGGTGTTTCAGGAAGGTGAATCCTAGCAGATTACTTAGGGAGAAAGCAAGCCACTTAGTGGACTAGAGACACTGGTGTGTAAAATATAGCACATTGACCAGCTAACATTAGCATATGTACTCTCTGACTGCTGATTCAGTAGAATAAACTGCTGTTTTCTTCTTTTTCCTGCTTTGTTTCGGCGATAGCAGCACACCTGCCAGGGGAAATCCGCGGATATATAAGACGACCCTCTTTTATTGGAAAACGAAATCTGAAGTGTCAGCTTTGCGCTGCTCCCGCAGAGAGCTCTCTCTCTCTCTCTCTCTCTGCCGTTGGTGCTGCAAGCTTGGCCTGTCACATTATCGTCTGTCCATCAAAGACGCAGACCAGAGTGATGGAGCAGGGTGGACCCGGCATAAGGCTGCAGCCCTTGCACTCAGAGCTCAAACTGCCAGTAGCAGCCCCGCTCTCTCCCAGCTAGGATGCTGCTGCAGCAGCAGTTTTTCAGCTCTTATTTGCGTGTCCAAGTGTTCCACTTCTAAAGGATGCTGTGAGTGTTCTTCTTTGCATAATTGGCGGTACGCAGTATAACTGTAATGTGTATGGGTTGGGTTAGGGTGGGTGAGGTACTCTGTACAACCAGATTCTCCCCCAACCCACTAAAAGGGTGTCTATGCAACTCCTTCGAATTACTTCGTGTGCACTTCCTGCAAATGCTCCGAGTGGCACAGAATTGTGTTTGTACCCCCTTGACAAACAATGCTTAAGTATGCTAAGAGTGGAACCGCATTGTAAAATAACGGGATTCCTGCTGCAGACCTGGGATAGCACATTCAGGGTCATCCACGCTTCACTACAACTGGACGTCAGTTGTACTTGCGTTTCTAGGATGTCCCTGTTATTCTTAGGAATCCCGTACAGCTTTAAGGTTGTCACAGTTATGAAACGAGAAATGTGGCTTTTATTAATAGTATATTACAACTACTGACTGTTCACAACACACCCCGCCCTCTCCATGTTGATTCAGCAATAATACAATCGGCACAGGGTTTGCTCTGTTCATTGGATTTCTGCAAGGAATGGGGGGGGGGGTACTTAAAGCAGTACTGCAGGGTGTGATGAAGGCTTGTCAGATTCTCCAGCGACAAGGCCAACACCATTCAATCTGCCAAAAAGTTGTCCATTTTTCTGTCATAAAGAAATGTATTTTTTTTCAGGCCGTGACATATTCAAGATCAAGGCACACTTTTCCTTCCTATAATAAACGATAAGCGTTCACATTTTATTTTTTTCCGCAATATTTTGTTTCTTTAAACCAGGGGACATGGATTGTTATAATTAACCACATTAAAGAAGAAGAGCTCAGTTTTCTCTAAAGTTTAATGCTTATAACGTTTATTAAGTTATTTTGCTGAATACACCATACACTGTGGACGTGCTGATCACAACGCTCAAGGAACCAGAGACATTTTTCAACAAAATCAGGGGCAGTCTTGGACACTTTTAACATATTAGCACTATTAACGTGAGACAGTGATACACTAAGAAAAGGTGAATTAATGTACATTTTTCCGAAATAAAAGAAGTATATAACTGTAATTATTGTCATTATTTATTCAGTGTAATTTTCACTAGTTTTAGGAGGGATCAAGAGGAACGGAGCTAACATTTGAGTCAAAATCAGGAATATCCCTGAAAATGAGGGACAGTTGATAGATATGGTGCTGATGTTAAACCTCAGTCCAGCATGTGAGTATCCATCTATCAATGATCCTGGCATGTCCTGCAGCGTTTTATAGCCGCTGGGTTTTTAGGACTTTCACTACTGTAGCTTGTGAAATAAGCATAAACTTTTAAAACAGGAAACAGCAACACACACACACACACACACACACACACACACACACACTGATCCCCTGCTCAAGAGCAGTTTACCAAACTAAACGCCACTGTAATTCATGCTTCTCAAGTGTACTTCATTATGAGAAACGTTCCTAATTTTGAGATTTAAAAAGTCCATATTCATAGCCGCTCAATAGTCTGTCTGTCACACATTTATAATTATTATTTTAAAGTGAATAATATTGAATCGTGTTAATTATATCAAAATAACTTTTTATAAGTGTAAAGTAATACGTTTTAAACATTCTGAGAATGTCTTAATTGAAATTGCTAGTAAGCTGTTTACTAAGTGTTCCGCATTTTGCCCATTTGATCCACATTATAAGAAGAAGTGTTTTACATTTTGAGGATGGAAGGTTTTGAGAGCTATGTTAAGCGTGTATCATCCCCAGGAACACAAGTACGTAAGAAAGAAACCATCTAGCTAGGCAAATGAATGAATAAACAGATTCTGTTAATCATGGAAATTATCAGTTGTCAGTTTCGATGAAACAACCTTTTAAATATGTGCACATTCAGTGCTGGTGTTAGCATGTTGGGGCCCCTGGGCACTTGTAATCTATCACTCTGTCACTATACCTCCTCCAAAGCAACCTTTTAGTTCATGCTGCAAGCTTTTAGGGATAATGCGCACAGACTGACCTGTAGCTACAATGCTCTTAGATTACGACAAGCCTGCGTACCACACTTGACCCATCTCACAAAGGAATCTTTACATCTATTGGCATTTAGTTCCAACAATGATACATTACAACTCAATGTAAAGGACTGAAGTTAAGTGAAATGGTGCCTTAAGCACCGCATACTGTTTCCTTCCCTTCAAACACAAACGCACACACATGCACACACATCTTCTAGTGCTCCACTCTGCCCCCGATCACACCATGCACTTTACTTTTTCCTTCCTTTTCACAGATTTTGCTTTAACTCTTTAGATTTTTTTTAAAAATCATAATGTTCTATATACTCTGAAGTGCAGACTTTTTTTTTTGTACACAACTTTTTCATCCAATGATGGCTTGAACATAAATTATGATTAAGGAAAGAAATTTGTTGTTGCTGTCCAGCTTTAATTTTCCTTGCATTTTCAAAACACCTTTCCTAAGACAGCACAGTAATAACCATTTAGAAACTAACTTAAGCCGGGGACCCCAGCAGCCATAGAGTTATAGATGCTCTGGCATACATTTTAGAGCATTCTCCCAACCTTTTAATCCAAGAGTGGCCTAAACAAAAATCATAAATAAGAAAACAAGTTTCAGCCTTATTTTTTCCTTTTAAGACAGTCATACGTTGTGGCCAAGACTTAATGTTGAAATCTGTCAAAGTAGTAGCTCATAATAAACAAGCCATTTTTTATGAAATATCTTTTTATTAAAGTATAGTTCTACAAAAAGAGAAACAAATTTTTAAACACATTACAAACATTGCAACAGTAACAGTCAACATCAACAATCATGGAGAAAGTATATACTTGCAAAATGACCCTGTTTGTAATGAGACAACTATAGTGCTAATATTAATAGATATTTACTCTTCTTAATACTTCCATTGATATGAGTGATACCAGTAATAATAGTGTTAATAACAATGATATTGTTAGTGACAGTGATTTTGAAAGTGATACTGGTGGTTGTAATTGTAGCAATGATAATAATACTAATAACAATAACAGTAATAGTACTAATGCTAATTGTAGTAATAATAAGCTGCATGCCTCAATATCTAATTGGAAGAACAGAGTTTAAAACTTAAAATACTTAAATTCACAAGATTTAATTAAACTTGTTATCCCATTGTGTATTCAGCATTCTATAAGTGATGGAATGTGTCCTCTGTATCACAGTTTATAAGAGTATAGCGAAGCATACATTTTCCTGATATTAGTTTAGTATCTTTAAAATTGTTCATCGGTTGATAGGTTCATAGGTAGGTACTAGGCTATTAGCCCTAGGGCCTATATAACCCTAGCCAAAAAGGTACCCTGGCTTTCGCCACCCAAGAAAATTATTTTCCTGTCCCCTTGTCAAGCAGAGCCACAGAAGTGATCCCCGGGGTGAATTTCCTATCTCCCATCCAATCATCAAGATTTTTCTTAAAGAGTGCTAATGAGGAGCTTTGTTTGATATAGACAGGTAGTTTATTCCAGAGTATGGGAAGTCTCTGGGACAGGAATCTATCCCTCCAGCATGTTCTGTTTATTGTTGTGACAAGGTTTAGGTCCCTAGATCATGTAGCTCGGAGGGATTGGGATTTCTTTAACTGAAGCATGTCCAACAGCTCTGGGCTTGACATAGCTTTGTATGTTAGGCTGAGATCACCTCTGAGTAGACGATATGCAATGGACTAAAGCTGGAGTTTTTTGAGATGGTCTGCATAGGGCATCTGTTTGAGGTTGGAAATCCTCTTTGTGAGGTATTTCTGCGGCCTTTCCAGTTGTTGTAGATGTCTTGTGAGGTACATACCAAAAGGGGCGCTGTATTCTATAATGGGTCTAATGAATGATGAGTAGAGGGGAACAATGACCTCTTTTTTCCTGGATGAGAAACCTTTTGTGATGAGGTGTGCCACGTAGAAGGATTTCCTGACTAGTGTGGTGATGTGATTATCAAAGGAGAGACTACTGTCCACCTGTGTCCCAAAGTCTCTTATCACACTTTTGGTGTTAGGTAGACTACCACCTATGTGGTAGTACATGGGTACAGAGTTTTTACCAAAAGGGATGACAATGCACTTTTTGGCATTGAGCTTGAGGCCATGGCTTTGACACCAGGCATCTGTCTCAGTGAGGCCCTTTTGTTGGATGTCCACATCGTTAGGAGTTTCGATTATGGCTTCTAGTTCACAGTCATCTGCGAACTTTGTTAGCCAAAGACCTTCTGTGTTAGCCTGTACTTCAGAGAAGTAGATACCAAACAGGAGAGGACCCAGGACTGAACCCTGTGGTACTCCACTGTCACTGGTCTGAAGTCGAATTTGGAGTCTGCTACTTTCGCAGTGTGGGTTCTGTCAGTGAGCCAGTTGCCAACCCATCTTCTGACTTAGGGATTTATACCTAGTTTAGTGAGTTTATCTATAATTCCAGAGTGGGGGGATGGTGTTGAAAGCCTTGGCGAGATCTAGATAGGCTGTGTGAACCACCTTACCCTTATCTACGGCTTTGATGACCACTTCAAAGAAGTCTATCAGGTTTAGGAGACGTGATCTGCCTTTTACAAACCTGAACTGGGTGGGGTCCAGAGTCTGGAGATTACCAATGTCATTGTTTATAAGTTTCATGATACATTCCATTGCCTTGCAGACCATGCTGGTCAGGCTAATGGGGCAGTAGTTCCCGGGGTCCATGGTGGCTTCCCCTTTGTGGAGTTAGATGACCATCGCTGTGTGCCATTCAGTGGGCACAAAGCCTGAGGTAAGGCTATGATTGAACATGATTCATAGGTGGGGTGCCAGTTCATTCTGTAGTTTGTGTAGAATGCAGCCTGGGATGTTGTCAGGTCCCATGGATGCTGGTTCTTGGCTTTGGAGAGTGTGGTTTTTACCTGTGCAGTCATGATTACAGGAACTTTGCATTCTTCTGGTATAGAGATGGGTCCTTTAGGGGGTGAAAGGGGGGTAAAGTTAGCACTAAACCTATCTGGCAGGATGTTGGCAATATCAGTTGGTTCTGTATATTTCATGCCATTGTGCTGTAACTCAAAGCAGATCTGAGTGCTGCCATCAAGATTCTTGACATAGCTATAGAATGTTTTGTGGTTGTCTTTAGAATCAGTCGCAATTTTGTTTTTGTAACTAGCTTTGGAGGATTTTATGAGGGATCTCAGCTTCTTACTGAGGCTGACCAGGGAGTTCCTCCAATTATGGGATTTTATGCTTTTTTGCAACAGTTTCTTTCTTCTGTTGTAGAGTTTGTTTATGGCAAGGGACTATCAGATTGGCTTCCTTTTTTTGGAGGATAGCATCTTGGTTCTGTTGACCAGTGTGACGCTCATGCCCTGGCCCAGCAATCAAGAAGCCTCGATCCTCACCACTAACACCAGTGAGGGGCATCTCATATAGGAGGAAAGGATAACAAATACACACAGTGAAGTGCAATTTCCCTTAAGAGCACACAGAGACCACAGTCAGTCCGGGGCTGGTCGCTCCCTCACTCTCCAGGTCCCCAATAAGACTCTCCACTGGCATAGCTATAGGTTCATAGGTTCATAGGTTCATAGGTTAGTACTAGGCTAACTGCCCTTGCAAGCCATTTTCAGCCTAGCCAATTATCCCATGAGATTCAAACCCTGTACCTTGTGTTTGTAAGAAAAACTCCTTAACCATTAGGCCACCCTCCCAAACAAGATCTCAGCCTAGTGGGCAAGCTAAAGCCTTCAGCACTCTCTCTGTCCAACCAGTGCTTCATGTCCCTGCCCAGGTAGCTGACACACACACACACACACACACACACACACACACACACACACACACACACACACACACACACACACACACACACACACACTTTGAGAAGAGTTTATACAACCACACAGACACTCCTGGGAAAGGCTGGCACAGGTTCTCCAGCTGTGCCCCTTTTTCCCAGACTATACGGTAGTACCAGCTGCCACCACCCACTAATATTTATCAGCTACTCATAGGCCCTTTAAAGGGTGGCTTTGTACAATTTTACAAAGGCATGCAAGTACTCTAAAGAGCTTAAATTATCTCTACAAAAACAGCCACCGTTGAAAGGGTTTAAAAATATTTAATAACAAATAGTCAAAATACAAGACAATACTTTTTACTACACAGTGCTAGTCAAGAGTTCAGAGATCACAGAGAAATACTTAAAATAGTTCAGTAGTACAGTTCTGACATCACAGAAAAACACCTAGTCTAATCTTTCTAGTTTCTAGCTATTTCTAAGAGAAAACACAAGTCTAAGATAAACTTACATGCAGAGCAAGACAGTGCTTATGAGTTGGATGGTCAAGACAAAAATATTTTACTTGGTTAGTAGAGTGCACTGTTGATACATTTTTTCAGTTCCACATGTAACACTATTTTTACCATTTAAGACAACAAGCCTGTGGTTTACATTAATATTTACAGATGACAGAATTATCTCCAAAATTCTATCTGGCTAGGCCAGCAGCCTTCACGCATCTTCACCCAATCTTCACATATCTCCCCCCCCCCCCCCGGAGAACTCAAGCTAGTTTTTCAAGTGAACCTTGAGAAATGCTGCTTGAGGGAGTTAGGTCTATCTGAGTATACCTTACCCCGTTCCCTGTCTTGAGAGCCCATCTGCATTGGCATTGCTAATCCCACTGCAGTGCTGCACAGACATATCATATGCTTGCAACCCCGGGCTCCACCTTAGCAACTTGACATTTTGCTGGCTGGCTCTGTTTAACCATGTTAGGGGGTTGTGATCTGTCATAACAGTAAATTCCTTCCATACAGATAAGGCTGCAATTTCTGCAGTACCCACACTATGGCTAGACATTCATTTTCTACAGTTGCTTAGCATTCCTCCCTGGGTTGGAGCGTACGACTGAGATAAACCACTGGGTGGTGTTCTCCCTCTGAAGAAATCTGGCTAAGTACAGCCCCCACCCCATGGTTGAAGCTTCCACCTGCACAATAAATTCTTTGCTGTAATCTGGACTGGCTAACACAGGGGGTCCTCCCAAAGCTTCTTTAAGCTTCTGGAATGCCTGCTCACATGCTGGGGTCCACACTACCTTATCTGGTCTGTTTTTCCTTGTCAGGTCTGTGAGGGGAGCAGCTATGGTACTATAACTGGGGTCGAACTTTCTGTAATACCCTGCTTTCCCTAAAAATGCCCTCACCTGCTTTTTAGTAACAGGTGCAGGCCATGCCTGAATGGCTTCCACTTTGGCAGGTTCTGGCCTTATCGTACCACTCCCCACTCTATGTCCTAGGTAGGAGACCTCCGCCATACCCACCTGACATTTGCTTGGCTTAATGGTCAACCCTGCCATTTGTAGTTTGCCCAGCACCTCCCAGACATTCTGAAGGTGCTCTGGCCAGGAATGGCTGTAGATGGCAATATCATCTAGGTAAGCAAGGACAAACCCTCCTGCTCCTGCTAGGATATGATCTACCAGCCTCTGGAAAGTTGCTGGGGCATTCTTCATCCCAAAGGACATCTTTGTGAAGTCATACAAGCCAAAAGGAGTCACAAAGGCTGACTTCTCTCTAGCACTGGGAGTCAAGGGCACCTGTCTTACCCTTTGTAAGATCAATGGTTGTAAGATACTTAGCCCCACCCAGCTGCTCTAGGGCCTCATCTGTCCTAGGCATGGGGTAAGCCTCTGACTCTGTGTGACTATTTAATTTCCTGTAGTCCACACAGAAGCTGGTGCTGCCATCCTTCTTTGGCACCAGCACCACTGGGGAGGCCCAGGGACTTTTGGACTCTTGAATCACCCCTAGTTCCAATATCTCCTGTATCTCCTCCCTCAGAGTCTTTTTGACTCTCTCAGGCACTCTATAAGGGGCCTGCCTAATAGACCTTTGGGGTCCTGTATCCACCTGGTACTGCCCCAGGTGGATGCACCCTGGTTTCCCAGTGAACATGTCCCCAAATCCCTGCAACACTGCTCAGATTTCTCGAACTTGGGTAGGAGATAGTTGCTGGGACATTGCTACCCCTTCCACTGAGGTGTCAGCCCGAGCCTCACTGAGGAGATCAGTCCCCAGATCTCCCTCAGATTCCTCCTGCAATCCACTGCAAATGTTCAGCATAAGAGCCTCCCTATCATGGTAAGGTTTCATCATGTTAACATGGTACAATTCATGCCCCTGCCTTCTGCAGTTCCACCATGTAATTAACATCACTTACCTTTCTTACCACCTTGTAGGGTCCCTCCCAAGCTGCTTGCAGCTTGTTGTGTCTGACAGGAATGAGGACCGTTACCTGCTGCCCCATAGCATACTCTCTAACTCAGGCATTCCTGTTATACCAAACCTCTTTCTGTTGTTGGGCTTCTGCCAAGTTCTCCTGGGTCAAGCCCATAAGTTCCCTGAGCCTTGTCCAGGGGTTTAGGATGTATGCTACAACAGACTCATTGTGAGACTCGCACTCACCTTCCCACTCATCTCAAATTAAATTTAGAGGTCCTCTCACCCTATGCCCATACAGCAACTCAAAGGGTGAAAAACCTGTGGATTCCTGACCTCTCTGTAAGCAAACAACAGATGGGGCAAATATTTGTCCCACTCCCTCTTAAACTGATCTGCAAATTCCCAAGTTTAACCTCTCAACAAAACCATTAGTCTGGAGATGGTAGGGCTTGATCTTCGTGTACTTCACCCCATAAGACTTCCACAGACAAGCCAGCAGGTCTGACATGAAATTGGCACCTCTGTCAGTCAGTATTTCTTTTGGGAAATCTACCCTGCTGAAAATCTCTAACAAAGCATTTGCCACCTTCTCTGCCTCAATGGAGGACAAAGCCACTGCCTCAGGGTATCGTGTAGCATAATCCACTACCACTAGGATATACTTTTTCCATGTGGAACTTGTGGTACTCAGATGACCCACAATATCTATAGCTACCCTCTGAAATGGCTCCGCAATCATAGGCAAAGGCATCAAAGTAGCTCTCACTTTGTCTCCTGCCTTGCCTACCTTTTGGCACTGCTCACAGGTCCTGCAGTACCCTGTTACATCTCTGGAAATTCCAAGCCAATAGAAGTTCTGCATAATATGCCTCTTTGTACGTTTTATCCCCATATGACCTGCAAAGAGAATGTCATGGGCTATGGCTAGAAGTGCCAGATGGTAGGCTCTAAGCACTACCAACTGCTGTACTCTCTCACCTTCTACTCTCCCTCAGGGATCCACTCTCTGTGCAGTAACCCTTTGTCCCACTATACAGATTCCCCTTTTCCTTGAGAATCAGGTGCCTCCCTAGCTACCTGCCACAGGCCTTGCAATGTAAGGTCTGAGAGCTGAGCCTGTCTCAACTCTTTCTCCTTGTAACCCTTCCCAGCTCCCCTTCCACAGGAAGTCTTGCGTCCTCTGACAGTGATGCCTCACTGTCAGCCTGGGTACTACTACTCACCTCTACATTTGCAGTAACTCTGTCCAAGGGACCATCAGTACCCTCAAGCAGCTGTGGCTCACCTTCAGTCTCACTGCTACAGGGTAGCTCCCTCCCTGAAGTAACCACCTCACCAGTCCTGACTGCAAGTATGTAGTCTGTCTGAGTCTCCCCCAGTCTACCAGACTTACTTGCTTGTTTCCAAGCCTGACTGCGTGTAACTGCACAAGCACAGGGTACCGCACTATCAAAATTATTCCCTATCAGGACATCTGCAGGTATATCCTCAAACACACCTACTTGCTGACTTCCTTTTCCACCCTCCTAGTCAAGGTGAACCCTAGCCAAAGGTATTTGGAATGGGATCCCTCCTAAAGCCATGACTGGAGTAGACCAGGCAAGTAGTGCTCCTCTGTAACCATTGCAGGCTTTAAAATGGTTATATCAGAGGCTGTGACTCTCTTGGCAATAGCCTCTTTGCCATTCACTGCAATAGGATATAACCTCTGGTGGTAGTTTGGTACCCTTGTTGTCCCAAGACAACCTACTATTGGCATTTTGTCTTTCCCACTTACTGGCTCCCTCACCTTTTGTTCCTCACCTTGCCTCCATGGACACCTGTATGCCACATGGCCCCACTGGTTCCATTCAAAACATTTAACCCTAGCTCCTGGATGTGTACCTGGACTAGTGGCTTCCCCTGCTACTGGCAGATTCTGTTGGGTCAGTCTGTGCTGCCCACCATGGGTGCCTTTAGACCCATGAGCAGTACTGGGGGGTCACTTTCCTGTGCAGGGCTGCCCTGCTTGCCAGGTATAGGTCACCCTTCTTCCCCAGCTCATCTGAAGTAGCCCATTGTCTCTCAGCTAACCAGATCCTCATGTCCTCAGGCAAAGTGCTAAGGGCTTGTTTCCTCACCAAAAGGTCTGCCAGCCCTTCAAAAGTGGTGACCTGACATCCACTCACCCACCTATGGAAATAAGTGTTCAGTTCAGCAACATATTCACAAACACTTTCATCTGCATTGCGTCTATGCTCAGAAAAGTTTTTCCTATATGTTTCAGGTGTTAGCTTAAACAATTCTAACAAGTGATTTTTAGCAGCAGTATAATCAAAACATGCAACGTCAGACATTTTTGACAAAACAGTTAGAGCTTTACCATGGAGTAAGGGTTTAAGAACCGTACCCAGAGCCTTTGGTCAACACCATACTGTTTGCGCACCCTCTCAAACATATGAATGAAATAAACTGCGGAAGAAATTTACTGACCTGTTGTGCTTCTGGGGTTTAGTTACTCCCTTCTCCATTATCTCCATGACTCTGGTGAAGTGTCAGCATCTCCTTTTCATGCTGCCTCTGCCTCTCCTTTTCCTCAGCTTTCAGGTATAGCAGTTTCTCAGTTTCCTCAGCCTGCAAACATCACAGTTTCTCATTGTCCTCACTCTCTAGATGCCGCAGTCTCTCAGTTGCTTCTATTTCCACATGCCTGGCCTCCAACTCAAGTCTCTTTAACTCCAGATGGATTTTTAAATCCTCTGCAGAAAGGTTGAGCTGTCCATTCTCCGAGGGTATTATATCTCCACTGCCAGTCTGATTGTCCTCCTGGTTGCTGTTTTCTGATGAAGCTATAATCTAGGCTGCAATCAGGTCTGCCTTAGTCAGGTTTCTATGCACCAGTCCCCTAGACTGGCACATCTCCACCAGCTGGCTCCTTGTCAGCTTTTCATACTCCTCTACTGACATGCTGCCTGCTCACCCTGACTAACTAAGCTAACAAAGGAAATAAAACAATTGTGATCTGAACTCTGAGTATTCACTGTGTGGCTGATTTAGAGTACAAAACACCTTCAAAGCTCACTGTACACAAGCTATAGGAATTCACTCTACCCACACCACTACAAGCCAATTAGTATTTGTCACCAATTAATATGTGATATGGATATCCCACCACTGCCAAACAATTAATATGTGATGCCCGTGCCCCTGCCCAGCAATCAAGAAGCCTCAATCCTCACCACTAACACCAGTGAGGGGCATCTCATATAGGAGGAAAGGATAACAATACACACAGTAAAGTGCAATTTCCCTTAAGAGCACACAGAGATCACAGTCAGTCTGGGGCTGGTTGCTCCCTCGCTCTCCAGGTCCTCAATAAGACTCCCTACTGGCACAGCTATAGGGCCCAGATCTCAGCCTAGTGGGCAGGCTAAAGTCTCCAGCACATCTCTGTCCAACCAGTGCATCGTGTCCCTTCCCAGGTAGCTGACGCACACACACACACACACACACACACACACACACACACACACACACACACATACACACACACGCACGCACACACTTTGAGAAGAGTTTATACAACCACACAGACACTCCTGGGAAAGGCTGGCACAGGTTCTCCAGTTGTGCCCCTTTTTCTCAGACTATACAGTAGTACCAGCTACCACCACCCACTAATATTTATCAGCTACTCAAAGGCCCTTTAAAGGGTGTCCAATTATTACTGTGCACTATTATTAGCCAATTGGTAGTATAACCCAGGGCTAAAGCTATTAGAGTGGCTTTGTACAATTTTACCAAAGGCATGCAAGTACTCTAAAGAGCTTAAATTATTTCTACAAAAACAGCCACCGTTGAAAGGGTTCAAAAATATTTAATAACAAATAGTCAAAACAAAAAACAATACTTTCTACTACACAGTGCTAGTCAAGAGTTCAGAGATCACAGAGAAATACTTAAAATAGTTCCGTAGTACAGTTCTGACATCACAGAAAAACACAGTCTAATCTTCCTAGTTTCTAGCTATTTCTAAGAGAAAACACAAGTCTAAGATAAACTTACATATAGAGCAAGACAGTGCTGGTGAGTTGGATGGTCAAGACAAAAATGCTTTACGTGGTCAGTAGAGTGCACTGTTGTTACATTTTTTCAGTTCCACATGTAACACTATTTTTACCATTTAAGACAACAAGCCTGTGGTTTACATTAATATTTACAGATGACATAATTATCTCCAAAATTCTATCTGGCTAGGCTGGCAGCCTTCACCCATCTTCACCCAATCTTCACAGCCAGAATTCCAAAACAGGGCTTTCCATTTTTATCTTGTGAGGTAAATTTGAGGACCCTAATACAGTTAAAGGATGTATCTGTTAATCCTTATCAGGTACTCAGGTTCAGTTTAGTCCAGTTGATCATAATGTAATGTTTGGTAACATAAAATATTAATTAAGAAGTGTAGATCTTTATGTGACAATGGTATCAGAGTATAATGAAGAATTATAAAGCTTCTAGTGATGAGAGTCTAACTGTATTCTTGTTGGCTTAGACTATATTTTAACTTACTCCACAGTGGTTGGATAACTGGCCAACCCCAAAAGATAAGAGTTAAATCCACCTCTATGGATTTATTCACATTACATCCAGATGATTGTAGTGGGAAGTATGATGCTTTCTTTGCTGGTGTCATGTAGGCATTATTTATGATCATAAATTGTATGTAGTATAATTTTTTCAGTTGGCTGAATAAACAAGCCAATTGTTATAGGGATACACGGATCTGGGAATACTGCCTGCCTCCTTAACCCCCACCATCCCAAAAAAAGACAATCACTGTCTGTGCATCCCTCTGGTGTTAGATTGGGATGAAAGCAGATGTTCAAATGGCCACAGTCATATAGTTCAAGTGACTGCTGTCATATGTATACATAGTATGTCTCCTCACTACTCACCCCAACCCCCAAAGGCCTGTATAAGTGAAAAAAATAATGATTACAGTAATGGCATTCCATGTTGTTGCTCCTAGAAAGTTCACTGCCCCTACACAAGCTCTATTAACTTTCTTTGTATGCCTCTGAAGTCTGTAAGAAACAATGACCACACTGTCCCCAGTCCAAACACAATAACCTCCTGTGCACACCTCTAAGATTTAATTGTGATGAAAAATAAATAACCACACATTCCCTGCCCCCCCAACAAAACCTACAGAAACTTTCTGTACACACACATCTGAGAAGGGTTGGTTTTAGAATGGGTGAGGTTGAGAGCAGAAGCCACCACTAAGTCCAAGTCAAAATCCATTTATACAGTCTGGGAGGAGGCCACCAGAATCATAGAAGCTCTCAGTGTCTAAATGTTCTTTGATGCACTTTTATGCCTTGCTTGTGAAGTATAATTACTTGTTAACTGCATTTTTTACTGTTACCCAGGAAAGTAATGTATATGTCTTGGCATTATTGGGCTTGTGCACAGATAAAACACACACACACACACACACACACACACACACACACACACACACACACACACACACACACACACACACACACCATAACACCACTAGTTTTGCTCTTATTTCAGCAAATAGCAATACATTGTGAAACACTGGTACTGCCACAGCAGATCAGTGACTATTGTTTAGCAGTCATCAAACAGCAGCAGGGGTAAATCACTTTTATTTACCTCATTGTGGAGTAATGCATAACTGTCCCTGATTTCACAGACTATCCCTGACTTTGCTTTGTAATTTTGCTCTGTCCCAAGTAAGACTTTTGATTTGGTGGTAAATCATCCAGGAATACAGTCAGCCAATAATCCAGGGATCAGAGTTTCATACTTCTTACTTTCCAAAAATGCATGCTGATGCAAAATGTGTTATTCTGTCCATTCTTGAAGTGAATTTGGAGTAATATTTAAAATGTTCTTCTGATTTTCAGACTTTATTCTCCTATTATTTTTGTCTTTGCCCCAAATTCTTGAGCAATGAAGTTTAGAGTTACAATATCTACTGTTCTGCCAGTATTTATACAACTCCCTGAAATAGAAAACCTTCCTTGAAAATTGGAAACATCAACTCTTCTTAAAAATCCGAGATAAACCCCAAAAATAGGAACTCCGGGCTGCCTTTTTCCCTAGTGCTTCCCTTGCCTGTGTTCATTATCAACTTGATTCTAACATTGTCGTATCATAGCCTTGCTCAGATTAAAGACTGTAATCAGAAAATTAATACTTTTTCCCCTAATTTTTCACCAATCAGAAACAGCTTTTGTGGGGCCCCACACAGTCAAAGATGACAAAGATGATTAAGTCCCCCTCCACAACAGCCATGAGTATTGCAGATACCTAAAGCTAGCTATGTTATCAATTTTAGTGAGGAGAATGTCCATCAGTAGGATTTAACTAAGACAGGAGCACTCAATTCAAGAAACAACTAAAAGACTACTTATATAGCCACTGTATCTGCTCCTGTATCAACCCAGGCTAATCTCTTCCCTGTATTTCTTTTCCCCTATCTTGAACCCCCTACTTACATATCTGATATTTCTTCTTCTAACCCCCTTCTCTTTCTCTTTCTTATCCACTTTCTTAACTAACCTGACTAATAACCACACTTTCTCTCAATTTACCCTCTATGAAATAACTCTCTCTCCCTAACAATTTGATGGTACTTTTGTATCAATGTATAATATTTTATCCTATAGATTTGTTGTTACACCTAATGATGCTAATGTATACTTATACTTACTTCAAAATATTACTGTATTTGTTTCTTTTATATTATTGCCTATGTAAGTATTGTTTTTATGGAGCTTTTCTCCCTGGGCCTCCGCTGAAAATGGGCTCACACCCAGATGGACTATCCCGGTTAACAAATGTAAAATAAATAAATAAATGTCAGTCATAAAATATTTAATAGGACTGTGAAGACTGTTACTTGATAAAATACTGTTACTATAATCAATTCAAAATTTTAATTTTAAAGGAGATATAAATATGAGTTATTATTACCCACCTGGTTTATTAAGTATATAAGACAGAGGTACTAGCTTTTGTTTGTTGTACATAAATGTTACAAAATATCAAAATAGGATAACTTGCTGTGTTTGGGGGGGGGGGCAGGACCAGGGGCTCCCAGCAACTGCCGGATTTGCTGGTAACTAGAGTTGGCTATGTTCATAGGTTCATAGGTGTATACTAGGCTAATTGCCCTGTAGACTTTATAAGCCTAGCCCATAGAAGTGCCCTGGCATCATGTCGCCTGACATTAGTTCCCATTAAAACTACTAATGAAATCATTACTATACAGTTATCACTTCACATAAGCTTTAATCTGATAATTTTACAATACCTTTTCAAACAGGAAAAATATTGTCCAAAACTGGTGAAAACTTTGCCCTGAATGTATAAAAATGCAGGCAGAATAAAATGGACTTTTGCTAAAAAGTGTGTTTTATATGGGTGGATAAGTCCCCTACACACTATTAAGAAAATAATGTATAGTCCTTGAATCTGTACCACTGCTTCCCGTAAATGTGGACAACAACAGTCAAGCAACTTAAGATGTAAATAAATATGAACATAGATCAAGATAAATACACAAGTAAGAGAAATTTGGGCTTAAATTCTTCTATCAAAATAAACACTGCCACCTCTGGATACTGCCCACATTAGCCACACCAAATAAGAGTTACATTAACAGATGCAGAGCAGGGTTATGAGCACTGGTTTCTCAGGCCCTGCTCCACCTCACTTTGAGCTCAATCCCTTTCAGTACTAGGTTATCTGCAGTAACCCCAATTTGACTATCTGTTGCAAACACATATTCACACACACATACACACACTCTACATTTCAAGATGGGCTACTAATTTGCGACCTGCTTCTCCTACAACATACAGCATCTGTATGGCACACATTGAGGTTTCCAATTACAGTATCCATTTTTAAAATGACATAACTGAAAACAATAACTTATTATAATTTATAACTGAGCAGTCTGTCTCACTCAGTGGTAGGTACTAAGAGTTAATTCTCAGATAACAGCATTCTGTTCAATTAATAAATAAGGTACCAGACACTAGATTCTGAAATTAAATAAGTACATTTTTACTAAATTAAATTCAGTGATACAGGTTAAGAAATTAAATATATAGGCAAGATACACTTTTGCACAGAAGACCAAAGCTCTCATCCTCTTAGCTTCAGAGTCAACATCAGGCACAGCTGAAAGATATGCAGAAGACTATAACATAAATGTTTCAACAGGTAAGTAGCATATAGGAAAATGGCTGTCTATCCAGCTACCTATTTTTTAACACCTGGCTAAAAATCTATTGTAGTCTGTCTTCCATGATATGCATTTGCAGAAGACAGCAGGCAACAAAGTAGAAAAAATAAACTCTCTCTTTTTGTAAGTCTTGAGGCAGCCACATTCAAGAAAGTACTGACTGAAAATAACTGCTGACCCCAGATTTCCCTTGAGACAGTTGTTACATTTGATAGCTTGTGGGATGTCTAGAATGGATCGACAGTGGGAGATATATAACTAATGCATCAATATTCAAACATATTCCCCCTTTATGGAATCGCTTTCTTTTACCTGTTAATCAAAATTCAAATTAAAACAATAGACCTTTGTTTTAATAATATAATGCATTAATAATTGAAAATGACTGGTTCAACCTGGCTGAAAGCAACAGTGTTAGGATCAGGGAAAGAGCTAGTGGAAGGTGTTTAGTGTTAGGTGTTAGGTGTTTAGTGTTAGGGTCTGGAATAGTGGTAGGCATAATGCATGTGAGTCTTATTTAGTGCTAGGGCCAGAAATAGGGTTAGGGTTAGCATTAGGGCTTGGGTTGCAGTTAGTGTTACTGAGTTTCCTAGCTGAAGTTGCTAGTAAGCTGTTCTCTATGTGTTCCATATGTGAGTAAGATATTGGGGGGGGAGGCTGAAGGCCCCCGCAGCACTTTACTCATGCATACCCATACCTGCGCATGCACACACACACACACACACACACACACACACACACACACAAACACACACACACCTCTTCCATTAGCATTATTTCCACCCTTTTATCCTTATACTTTACAGCTGAGTCTCTTTTAAATGCTTATTTATAGGATATTTGCATTTATTTTGTAGGGATGAGTGGTGTTTAGTTTTTGGAAAATAAAAATCAAGGCAAGTAAGTTAAAAAAAGTGCCAAGTGCTATTTTTCTATATAGATAGATAGATAGATAGACAGATAGATAGATAGATAGATAGATAGATAGATAGATAGATAGATAGATAGATAGATAGATAGATAGAATGACAAATAGCTATATAGTTAGAAAGATAGATCAATAGATAAATCAAATCAAAGGGTAAAAAGGTCATAGAGACAAACCATTCAGTAAAAACTGCAAGAAAAACCCAGCCAAGAGCCAGAGTCTTCCCACTGTAATACCTTAAACCTCCTGTAATGAAAGCCCATAGGATATATACAAATGACCCCTTAAGGACATACCAGTATTTCAGCTACCCTTAAGGCTTTGAATTAACTCAAACTACCTTACCACTTAGATTACATAAAGTTTATCTCCACATACAACATTATTCACAAAGCCAACAACTGCTCTACTTTTACTCCTATTCTCCATTCCTGCCTCCCTAATTGACTACTTTGATCTAATGTACATCTTTTCAGCATATATAATTCCCACAAATTCTCAGGCCAAGGTCTCTCTACTCATACTGTGTCAATAAAAAAAATGGCATTCTATCCCTTTGAAAATTATATTTATGTCTAATTTCTCCAACTTCAGACAACTACTAGAAAATATCTAAATGAGTCTTGGATCTCGTCCTGCACTGCTCCAGGCTGGACTAGTCCCTCGATCCTTCCTCTCCCAGCATACTTCTTGCTAATTCCTTCTCTTTGAACATAATCCTACTTCTTAGATAAAGGACACATATAATTTTACCTGGTCTATATTACCTAGTAATCTTTGTTCCAAAGAGTACACTCAGTGTGTTTAATGTCATCTCTATGAACTGCAGCCTTTGAATACTTTAACTACTGACAATGCTCTTTTTCAGCTTGTTAAATTTGTTCAAATATTTTCCAGTATGCACAGGATCACAGTGGAAAAACTGAATTTGAGCTTTTTACTTTGTTAATATGTTATTATTCTGTATTAGGTTTTATAATAACTTTATTAAACTCTAGTCATATTATGTCAGTGTGGAACTTTTCTCTCCAGGCCTCATCTAAAAATGGAATATTATCCCAGTTGGACTTTGCTGGTAAATAAATGTCAAATAAATAAATAAATAATGAATAAAAATGGCTTCTGAATGCTCGTTTTTAAGTATTTATCAGTGCATTCAGGCCAATAAAGCCAAATCTCCAGTAGATGTAGCCATATATGTTTCAGTCATTTTATCTATTTATTTAACCTCGTCAATACAGCTTAAGTGGATTGTTTGACTATACCTTAAAAACAGAGCTTAAAATCAAGTCTGATGTTCATAAACATAAGAGCACCTGCCAGTTATCCCAAATAACATGTAAACCAAAGGGCAAAAAGGCCATACAGACACACCATTGAGTAAAAATGCAATAAAGACTCTGCCAAGCCAGAGTCTCCATGTGTAATATCTTAAACCTCCTGTATTGAAGGCCCACAGGATGTATATGCACCTGACCTACTAAGGATATAGCAGTGTTTCAGCTACATGGCTTCTGAATGTCCATGACCTTTTAAGATTAACTCTTTAAATCTTTATGGATACACATTGACCAATAAAGCAAGCACCACTAGCTTTAGATATGTTCCAGCCTTCTTTAAACTTCATCAATACATCACAGGTGGATTGTTTAGCTATATGTTAGAAATACAGAGCTTAAAACCAAGCCTTGTTGAGTCTTTTGGCCTTTCCCGGTTAGGGGTCGCCACAGTGGAACTCCGGTCCACTAATGATTGGCAGTAGATTTTTATGTGCCGAGTTGCCAGCTCTGATGCACAACCTTCAACGAAGGTACACCCATTCAGGCATGTCTCCACACAGAAGACGCTTTAGCTGAGAATCAAACAGGACACCGTCTTACTGTGAGGCAACAACGCTACCGCAGCACCACCACCTCGGTAGCTTAAAACCAAGCCTGATGTCCATAAACATTGGAGTGTCTGCAACATATCCTAAATAGCAAACCAAAGGGAAAACATGTTACATAGACAAATTATTCAGTAAAAACTGCAAGAAAAAAACAGCAAAGCCATAGTCTTCACTGTGTAATACCTTAAATCTTCTGTAGTACAGGCCCGTGGGATATATGTAAATGAAGTGTTAAGGACAATATCACTGACATTTTACTCTTTAAATCTTGATGGGTACGTTCAGGCCAATAAAAGTCTTTATGGGTACGTTCAGGCCAATAAATCCAAACCGCAGTATCTGTAGACGTTTATGATGTTTTGGTCTTTATGTATATGTATGTGTATATATATATATATATATATATATATATATATATATATATATATATATATATACATACATACATACACATTATTTATATATATATATATATATATATATATATATATATATATATATATATATTACAGATAGATATATATTAGTCTATATCAGCTAGTTGAGAGGTCAACCAGTTGAATCAAAACGTACTAAAAAAATTGACTCTGAGACCTTCAAAGCATATTTTTACCCACATTGAAGGGGAGCTCACACACACAGCAGTCATTAGCATGCTGCTTCTCCAAATTTAAAACAGAAAAAACTTAAAAAAAATACAGTTTTTTGAAAAGACAAGTCCTGCACTTCTCATACCCCAAAACTTTATATATACCAACTCTGACAGTGTACAGTAATGGGGAAAGTACATATTCCCGATCCCCACTGTACCACAATCTTGCACACAAAACTAGTTTCATCCCATCTCACAAATGGCAGTATTTCAAACTCACCCAGGTGGGGGGGACTTTGCCCACACCTCAGCTATCTATAACATCTCCAAGATTGCACTACAGTGGAGAAAAGTGAGATGGGGAAGTGTTGGTCAACTAGTTACTTTTCCCATCTCACAGGTTCGATGAAGTGCATGTTCGAGGAATGGACATTGGATGATTTGCTTTTAATGATGTGCCATTCAATGGTTAGTCCATTCAAAAATTAACCATAGACCTAAGTAATCTATATAGCTGACTTGTTTTACTTGTTCTTCCTCCTACATTGTTTTAAAAACATGAGTATAGAAAATAATTGGGCCCTACAAAATAACGCCATATATGTAATAGATAAAACAGTCCTTTTCAAATGTAATCCATCAAAAACCCAGTTAGATATCAACAGCAATATGATGTGCAAAAATTATTTTTGGCATATCTGACAAATATTGTCACAGGTCACAGTAAAAAAATACAAATATTCAAACTGTAAGTTCATATTATCTCATTCCATCCATGTGTTATAATAGCTGTTGAAACTGGAATGTTTCTAGCAAGTCTAACTGCTTTTGCTGAGTACATGTTCATATTGCCTGAATAAAGAAACATGCTGCCATCGCTTGTTTAGAAAATGGACCATGCTGTCCTGTGTTCCTGACTCCTAAACAAATATTATTTTAGTCACTGTCTACCAGTTTGCATAAACTATTCGCATTAGCAGTGAGTTTCAGCATGTCTGTAATAGGTAGTTTATCTCATACTACTCTGTTACTCCTTCCCATGTAGTATATACAAATCATAAATAAAATAATTATTTCTATTAAAAATGTCAGTATTAGAGCATACATAACTGCCTAACTAATCTGCCTTTCTATGTGTACTAGTTCATTGCTCAGCAGAAATCTCATATAGTAAGAAGATCCATATCCTGGAAGTTCTGCCTTCACAACTTAAAATAACCAGAGTTTAAAAATACTTACTTGAACAGTTACCACAAGTTTTAGGGGGATAACAATATTGGTGTTTAAACATACTGGGGCAAATAAAATGCTAACTAGTATAAAGAATCCTTCCCCATGTAGCATACAAGGATAAACCTCTGACTGTTTCCCAGAAAATCTGTGTTTGATAAATGGCATGGCCATAAAGCTCTGATTGTACCCCAGATAACCTGTGTTTGATAAGTGGCACAGCCATAAAGCTCTGATTGTACCCCAGATAACCTGTGTTTGATAAGTGGCACAGCCATAAAGCTCTGATTGTACCCCAGATAACCTGTTTTTGATAAGTGGCACAGCCATAAAGCTCTGATTGTACCCCAGATAACCTGTTTTTGATAAGTGGTACAGCCATAAAGCTCTGATTGTACCCCAGATAACCTGTTTTTGATAAGTGGCATGGCCACAAAGCTCTGATTGTACCCCAGATAACCTGTGTTTGATAAGTGGCATGGCCATAAAGCTCCAATTGTACCCCAGATTACTTTTGTCTTATAAGAGGCATGAACATAAATCTCTGACTGTACCCCAGATAACTTGTGTTCGATAAGTGGCATGGCCATAAAGCTCTGATTGTACCCCAGATAACCTGTGTTTGATAAGTGGCACGGCCATGAAGCTCTGATTGTACCCCAGATAACCTGTGTATGATAAGTGGCATGGCCATAAATCTCTGATTGTACCTGGATAACCTGTGTTTCATAAGATCTGCTGCCATAAAGCTCTGATTGTACCCCAGATAACCTGTGTTTGATAAGTAGCATGGCCATATAGCTCTGATTGTACCCCAGATAATCTGTTTTTGATAAGTGGCATGGCCACAAAGCTCTGATTGTACCCCAGATAACCTGTGTTTGATAAGTGGCACGGCCATGAAGCTCTGATTGTACCCCAGATAATCTGTGTATGATAAGTGGCATGGCCATAAATCTCTGATTGTACCTGGATAACCTGTGTTTCATGAGATCCGCTGCCATAAAGCTCTGAATGTACCCCAGATAACCTGTGTTTGATAAGTGGCACAGCCATAAGGCTCTGATTGTACCCCAGATAACCTGTGTTTGATAAGTGGCATGGTCATAAAGCTCTGATTGTACCCCAGATAACCTGTGTTTGATAAGTGGCATGGTCATAAAGCTCTGATTGTACCCCAGATAACCTGTGTTTGATGTGGCACAGCCTTATAGCTCTGATTGTACCCCAGATAACCTGTGTTTGATAAGTGGCATGGCCATAAATCTCTGATTGTACCCCAGATAACCTGTGTTTGATAATTGGCAATGGCCATAAAGATCTGATTGTAACCCAGATAACCTGTGTATGATAAGTGGCATGGTCATAAATCTCTGATTGCAACCGGATAACCTGTGTTTCATAAGGTCCACTGCCATAAAGCTCTGATTGTACCCCAGATAACCTATGTTTGATAAGTGGCACAGCCATAAAGCTCTAACTGTACCCCAGATAACATGTGTTTGGTAAGTGACACTGCTTTATAGCTCTGATTGTACCCCAGATAACCTGTGTTTGATATGTGGCATGGCCACAAAGCTCTGATTGTACCCCAGATAACTTGTGGTTTGATAAGTGACACTGCTTTATAGCTCTGATTATACCCCAGATAGCCTGTGTTTGATAAGTGGCATGGCCACAAAGCTCTGATTGTACCCCAGATAACTTGTGTTTGATAAGTGGCACGGCAATGAAGCTCTGATTGTACCCCAGATAACCTGTGTATGATAAGTGGCATGGCCATAAATCTCTGATTTTACCTGGATAACCTGTGTTTCATAAGATCCGCTGCCATAAAGCTCTGATTGTACCCCAGATAACCTGTGTATGATAATTGGCGCAGCCATAAAGCTCTGATTGTACCCCAGATAACCTGTGTTTGATAAGTGGCACAGCCATAAAGCTCTGATTGTACCCCAGATAACCTGTGTTTGATAAGTAGCATGGCCATATAGCTCTGATTGTACCCCAGATAACCTGCATATGATAAGTGATTTGGTATTCACACATTTGTTTTTTCACTTTGGTAATATAGACCCTTACAATGCCATTCATTAGCAGACTGGAGTTCCGCTGTGGCGACCCCTAACTGGGAAAAGCTGAAAGATATACTACTAGTAGAATACTGAGGGTTTATTGGTACTGAAGATAAATAAAACAGAAAAAAATGTGACTGGACTGGCTGATGTGAAAGGGTCAGAAAGGTTTGATTAAAGCCATATTCAGTATTCTAGACAGAGCTGGAGTTGCTCTGCAGTATGCACCAGAAAAGGTTGCACAGATGGTTAACATCTGTGCCATGATGTAAAACATGACAACATCCAACAGTATACACCAGAAAAGGTTGGACAGATGGTCGACATGTGTACCATGATGTACAACATGATAACATCCAACAGTATGCACCAGAAAAGGTTGAACAGATGGCCAACATGTGGATCATCATGTACAGCATGACAGCATCTAACAGTATGCACGAGAAAAGGTTGAACAGATGGTCAACATGTGCACCATGATGAACATGATAACATCCAACATATGCACCAGAAAAGGTTGCATAGATGGCCAACATGTGCACCATGATGTACAACATGATAACATCCAACAGCATACACCAGAAAAGGTTGAACAGATGGCCAGCATGTGTACCATGATGTACATGTTAACATACAACAGTATGCACCAGAATAGGCTGCACAGATGGTCAACATGTTTATCGTGATGTACAACATGATAACATCAAACAGTATGCACTAGAAAAGATTGCATAGATGATGATCATATGTACCATGATGTACAACATAACATCCAACATATGCACCAGAAAAGGTTACATAGATGGCCCACATGTGCACAATGAGGTACAATACGATAATATCCAACAGTATACACCAGTAAAGGTTGAACAGATGGCCAGCATGTGTACCATAATGTACAACATGACAACATCCAACAGTATACACCAGAAAAGGTTCAACAGATGGCCAGCATGTGTACCATGATGTACAACATGAAAATATCCAACAGTATACACCAGAAAAGTTTGCACAGATGGCCAACATGTGTACCGTGATGTACATGATACATTCAAAATATGCACCAGAAAAGGTTGCATAGATGGCCAACATGTGCACCATGATGTACAAGATGATAACATCCAACAGTATATACCAGAAAAGTTGAGCAGATGGCTTGCATGTGTATCATGATGTACAACATGGCAAAATCCAACAGCATGCACCAGAAAAGGTTGTACAGATGGCCAACATATGCACCATGATGTACAACATGATAACATCCAACAGTATGTACCAGAAAAGGTTGCACAGATGGTCAACATGTGTACCATGATGTACATGACAACATCCAACAGTATGAACCAGAAAAGGTTGCACAGATGGTCAACATGTGTACCGTGATGTACAATATGACAACATCCAACAGTATGCACCAGAAAAGGTTACATAGATGGCCAACATTTTTATCATGATGTACAACATGATAACATCCAACATATGCACCAGAAAAGGTTGCATAGATGCCCAACATGTGCACCATGATGTTCAACATGATAACATCCAACAGTATACACCAGAAAAGGTTGAACAGATGGCCAGCATGTGTACCATGATGTACAGTATGACAACATCTAACACTATACACCAGAAAAGGTGCACAGATGGCCAACATGTGTACCATGATGTATAACATGACAACATCCAACAGTATGCACCAGAAAAGGTTGCACAGATGGCCAACATGTGTACCGTGATGTACATGATACATCCAACATATGCACCAGAAAAGGTTGCATATATGGCCAACATGTGAACCATGATGTACAAGATTATAACATCCATTATACACCAGAAAAGGTTGAACAGATGGCCCGCATGTGTATCATGATGTACAACATGACAACATCCAGCAGTATGCACCAGAAAAGGTTGCAAAGATGGTCAACATGTGTACCATGATGTACATGACAACATCCAACAGTATGCACCAGAAAAGGTTGCACAGATGGTCGACAAGTGTACTGTGATGTACAACATGATATCATCCAACAGTATACATCAGAAAAGGTTGCATAGATGGCCAACATGTTTACCATGATGTACAACATGATAACATCCAACATATGCACCAGAATAGGTTGCATAGATGGCCAACATGTGCACCATGATGTACAACATGACAACATCCAACAGTATACACCAGAAAAGGTTGAACAGATGGCCAGGATGTGTACCATGATGTACAACATGACAACATCCAACAGTATACACCAGGAAAGGTTGCACAGATGGCCAACATGTGCACCATGATGTACAACATGATAACATCCAACAGTATAAACCAGAAAAGGTTGAACAGATGGCCAGCATGTGTACCATAATGTACAACATGACAACATCCAACAGTATGCACCAGAAAAGGTTGCACAGATGGCCAACATGTGTACCATGATGTACAGCATGACAACATCCAGCAGTATGCACCAGAAAAGGTTGCACAGATGCCCTACATGTGTACCATGATGTGTAACATGATAACATCTAACAGTATGCACCAGAAAAGGTTGAGCAGATGGTTAATGTGTACAGTGATGTACAACATGATAACATTTAACAGTATGCACCAGAAAAGGTTGAACAGATGGCAATGCCAGGGAGCAGACATAAATATGTCTATGGTGAGTGTATGTACATATGTATGTGGGAGGAGTGCATCCTCACAGCAGCTTTTTAACAATACAGAGTGTAAATATGATGATAATGCTTTCTAATGTGTACACAAGACTACCATAAATGTATACTTCAAATGTTACAACACTGTAGAAGTGCAGGTCAGACACCCTGCTAGGAGAGAATCTTACATGGACACATATTATGCAATATGTGTCCCGTGCTCATATGCACATCTGCAAATGTCACATGGTACTGTAGAAATCGCATAACATGTAAAGGATGCATATGTCTGTGTCATAAATATGTATACTTTTAGCATGTTGTTGGTACATGCTAACAGACAGATATGTCCTCAGTGATGAAACATAACCAAGAATAAGAATTAACAAGAAATTAACAAAATTAACAAGAATTAGCAGGCTACTTTGTCTGTTGAGCAAGACATTGCAGCATATGTGCACATAGCATTATGTATGCTGAAATGATGGAGAGATAAGGCTGTAATGTGACATAGATTTGAGGAACATTACTCAATAACAGTACATGCATAAACATTTCATGGTATAAGCAACACAATTGGGCATCACCATGCAATCCTGTGCATTCAAGTTGTGGCAAACAGTAACCCCATGAGTCTTAATAGTTACACCTATTTGTTGCCATCTTCCTTGTGCATATGTCATGTAATGGATGCAGACAATGTACATTGTTACCCAAGCCATAAAGGTAGTCTTAGTTACTGTTGCAGATGCAGCTAGTATAGCTGCTATGTTACTTGAACATACCCATCACACATGAGAATGATATACTTGAAAGCAAGAAACAATGGCAGTAAAAAGCATCAAGTAACACATTCTAAATGTTGATATCCTGTGGCATCAGACAGAATAAAAAAAAATATGCACAGTGTGCAGTGGTCATCATTGCCACAGGATGGGAGTCAAACTATCATAAACACACACATACACACACACACACACACACACACACACACACACACACAGATACGTGGCATGGTATCCTTAGCATAGATGAGATCACCCACATTGATGGACCTCCCTGTGGTTCTGGGAGCCACCCTGCCACATGAGAAAACCTCAGACCCATGATGTTGCACTACAGCAGTGCTGGGGTGTTTTTTGGGAGAGAACTCATGTATAAACAGTGGCACGTATTGTGCTTCATGTAGCATTGCTGACTGTGTGAACAGAGGGACCAAAGAATGCAAAATGGACACATTGCAACACAGGCAGAATGAATGACTGACTGCCACAGGGATGGCGTATATGATGATTTAACACTGCATCTACTGGCAGAATGGTGATTGACTTGGTCAGGGCAATGCAATAAGTAAACTATGCAACTTCACACAGATCAGTGCGATTCTGGTGTTGTGACGTCTCATGTTCTTGTAACAACAGATGTAGATCTTACACCTTCTGAGATCCATCTACATACTTCTGCCACATGGACAAGGACCTTTTTACAAACATGTGCTGTCTGATGTGCATCTATGACACCACCACTTTCAGGGGCCAGTAGGGATAGCAGATAAAGGTCTTCATTTTCACCAGCAGCTGATGCTACACTATCACTGTGACAGATTCCCTGACCTCTGGTTTGGAGAAAATGCACTGGTCAGATGGACTACCCACCTCAGGGCTGAACAATTGCACCTCAAGTGTACTGTCATGTGTGTGTGTGTGTGTGTGTGTGTGTGTGTGTGTGTGTGTGTGTGTATTAAGTAGTTGTGAAGTTATGGTCCCTTTTCTATTTTTCTCTAACAGAAATACTTTTTGTTTTAATTGTTTTATACCTTTCCTTGTTTGATGCTTCCATGGCTTTATTATAGTTGATCCGTTATTTTCCTTTGTTACTCTACATTTTTGTGGTAACACTTTACCTGTTATTAAAAGGTTGCATAGATGGCCAACATGTGCACCATGATGTACAAGATGATAACATCCAACAGTATATACCAAAAAAGTTGAACAGATGGCTCGCATGTGTATCATGATGTACAACATGGCAACATCCAACAGTATGCACCAGAAAAGGTTGCACAGATGGCCAACATATGCACCATGATGTACAACATGATAACATCCAACAGTATGTACCAGAAAAGGTTGCACAGATGGTCAACATGTGTACCATGATGTACATGACAACATCCAACAGTATGAACCAGAAAAGGTTGTACAGATGGTCAACATGTGTACCGGGATGTACAATATGATAACATCCAACAGTATGCACCAGAAAAGGTTGCATAGATGGCCAACATTTTTATCATGATGTACAACATGATAACATCCAACATATGCACCAGAAAAGGTTGCATAGATGGCCAAAATGTGCTCCATGATGTTCAACATGATAACATAAAACAGTATACACCAGAAAAGGTGCATAGATGGCCAACATGTGCTCCATGATGTTCAACATGACAACATCTAACAGTATACACCAGAAAAGGTGCACAGATGGCCAACATGTGTACCATGATGTATAACATGACAACATCCAACAGTATGCACCAGAAAAGGTTGCACAGATGGCCAACATGTGTACCGTGATGTACATGATACATCCAACATATGCACCAGAAAAGGTTGCATATATGGCCAACATGTGAACCATGATGTACAAGATTATAACATCCATTATACACCAGAAAAGGTTGAACAGATGGCCCGCATGTGTACCATGATGTGCATGACAACATCCAACAGTATGCACCAGAAAAGGTTGCACAGATGGTCAAAATGTGTACCGTGATGTACAACATGATACCATCCAACAGTATACACCAGAAAAGGTTGCATAGATGGCCAACATGTTTACCATGATGTACAACATGATAACATCCAACATATGCACCAGAATAGGTTGCATAAATGGCCAACATGTGCACCATGATACACAACATGATAACATCCAACAGTATACACCAGAAAAGGTTGAACAGATGGCCAGCATGTGTACCATGATGTACAACATGACAACATCCAACAGTATACAACAGGAAAGGTTGCACAGATGGCCAACATGTGCACCATGATGTACAACATGATAACATCCAACAGTATACACCAGAAAAGGTTGCACAGATGCCCTACATGTGTACCATGATGTGTAACATGATAACATCTAACAGTATGCACCAGAAAAGGTTGGGCAGATGGTTAACATGTACAGTGATGTACAACATGATAACATTTAACAGTATGCACCAGAAAAGGTTGAACAGATGGCCAGCATATGTACCATGATGTACAACATGACAACATCCAGCAGTATGCACCAGAAAAGGTTGCACAGATGCCCTACATGTGTACCATGATGTGTAACATGATAACATCTAACAGTATGCACCAAAAAGGTTGAGCAGATGGTTAACATGTATAGTGATGTACAACATGATATCATTTAACGGTATGCATCAGAAAAGGTTGAACAGATGGCCAGCATATGTACCATGATGTGCAACATGACAACATCCAACAATATATACCAGAAAAGGTTGCACAGATGGCCAATATATGAACCACGATATATAATATGATAACATGCAAACACACTGACCTGCCAGCCATAGCTATAAATGATCTTCCTCAAGAACCCAAGACATCTGAAATACAGGCTTGCAAGATACACAGGTGAGTTAACAAGACTTTTCGATGATGAATTAAATCCAGCTGAATAAAGTATGGAACACCAAACTTAGGGCTTTCATTCATTTTATTTAACGTGAACTTCATCAGAAACAACTCTCCCAGACATTAAAGCACTTTATATAATCAAACAATAGTCACATGTTCTATGATGTCCATAATTAATTAATTCCATTAAAGTAAAATTATATATACACATTTAAAAATGTGTGTTCTAAATTATAATGTAAAAAGCAGAATAATGTGTATGTAAACAATGTGTAAATATATATATATAAAAAAACTTATATATATATATATATATATATATATATATATATATATATATATATATTTTTTTTTTTTTTTTAATAATAATGCTTGTAAAATTCATTTCATTTGTAAAAAAACATTTTATATTAACTAAATCATTCAGTCCTGGAGCCTGATCTGCTCCTAGATACACTTGCCGTATAGATTCTTTACATTCCAACAAAAGTTTGTTGTCTCCACTAAATACACTATTATCAACACTGTCCAAAACCGAAAAAATAAACTTTTTGAAATTATTACACTTGGTAGAATGCTTGCCCAGCACATTCATCATGTCCTTTTTTTAATGGCCAAAATGTATTCACTAATTTTTTTTTTAAGACTTCTTGTGGTCATCCCTACATAATAACTAGGGCATGACTGGCACTGGGCTGAATACACAATCATTTCACTATGACAAGTGTAATACTTTTTGGACCAGTGTGTGATGTTTAAATGTGAAAAATAAACTGAGGAAGAATTTCTTATGTATCTACACTGCTTACAATGATGGCACACATAAGTGCCCTTAGTGTTGATACTAATTCCTTTATTAATAGCACGTGTGTCTACTTTTTTCTCTAGTAAACTCTTAAGATTTACAAATTTTTAAAAGTGAAATTAGGTCTTGTACCTATAACTTTAGCCAATTCCTGGTTACCTAACACTACCTTCCAATTGTCAACTATAATGCTTTTAATAAGCCACATTTCATTAGAAATAGGCAAGACAAAAGTGTTAATGAATTCTTTGTTCTCAATTGGAGTATTACTTGTAGAAGACAAAGAGCAAATGGTCAGAATAGGACCAGCTTTGTTGTCTCTCAACGCCATAACTTCTCTTTCAATAGACTCTAACCATGAAACATGGTAACCTCTACCCAAAAAGAAAGTTCTCAAAATTTTCACTTCATCATGAAAAGTACTGTCTTGCAATGTCAATCTACTCAGCCTGATGCATTGTCCCTTAATTACTCCTCTTTTCATGTGCAGCGGGTGTATACTTTCTTTATGTAAGTACTGGTTAGCGAATGTAGATTTTCTATATATTTTACTACAAAATTGTTTAGCTGTAGAATCATAATACAAATTAAGATTAAGAAAATTTAAACTTGATCCATAACCACCTAATGAAAATTTAAAAAAATCGGTGGTACTGTTTAAGTAGCTTACAAAGGTGTTAAACTCATCTAACATACCTTGCCAAAGAAAAAACAAATTGTCTATGTAACGACAATAAAAAATTATGTTTTTCTATAACAACTGTTGTCAATAAAAGTACTTTCCCAATTTGCCATTACCAAATTGGCATAAGACAGAGCCACTCTTGCACCCATTGCAACACCTGAAATCTGCTTATAAAAATTTCCATTGAATGTGAAGAAATTGTTATCCAATATTAATTCCATTAAAGTACACACAGTATTAACCTTCACATTGTTTAAATTGCTGTGTTTAGATAAATACTCTCTCAGATGTTTGATACCCTTCTCTTGATCAATACAAGTGTACAGTGACTGAACATCCAATGATGCCATACAGAAATCTGTACTAGATGGTGTTAAATCTCTTAATAATTCTAACAAATGCCAGGAGTCTTTTAAATAATAATTAGAACTCTGAACTATGGGATTTAAAATATAATCTAACCAAATAGATAATGTTTCGGTCTTAGATTTGTTGGCTGATACGATAGGCCTAAAGGGGGGATTAGACAAGTTTTTCTGCAATTTTGGAATACCAAACAAAACAGCCATTTTTGGATGTTCTACTTCTAAAAAGCTGTAACTTTGGTAATCTAACTCACCTTGGCAAAACATGTCAAACAGAAATGTATCCAATCTTAAATAGCTTTTCTTAATGAAAGTGAAATCTACCTTTTGATAGGTATTTTCATCTGATAACAGAATTCCCATGGACTCATAATATTGTATATTGTCCATTATAACTATCTTACCCCCTTTGTCCGCTTTCATCAGTCTTATTTGACTATTGTCCCTTAGTGCCTTCAAAGCTTCAATTTCTGACTCATTTAGGTTCTTTTCATGTTTCCTAGGTAAAATGTCTCTAATAGCTCCTTCACACATGTTTTGAAATACTTGTAGTGTACCTATTAATGGTGGATTATAAGTACTTACTTTTTTTGGAGCTATATGTGGCATAGTACAGTTAATATCTTGCAATATGTATTTCAAGTTTAGCTTCCTCAAAGTTAACCTGAAATCTATGATAGTCTTAGCCAAATTGAAAGAATTGGAGGGAATAAAAGAAAATCCCTTTTTCAAAAGATTTATAGTAGAAACTGAAAGATCTATCTTAGATAAGTTGTGAATCTGTATGTCATAATTAATTAAACTATTTTCATCTACCATCTCTTTTTGTTCCTGAGCCTGCCTTTGGGCTGGTTCTGAGCAACTTTGGACCAAGTAGGTGCCCTCTTGTTCCCTTGTTTGTCCACCAAAAAAGGCACCGTATTAGTTGCTCTTTCATTGGTGTTAGTGTTGTTGTTAGTGTTTGCAGTACTATCTAAATGTGCACTCAACATTTCACCATTTGAATTATTAGAACATTTGTCACAATTACCAATACTTTTAGTACTAGATGGATCTTTCACATTGTTGTTATCAACACTCTCATCCGTACTGCTAACGTTATTGTTGTTATTTTTATGTTGTTTTATTATTGTTTTTTTATATATATATATTTACACATTGTTTACATACACATTATTCTGCTTTTTACATTATAATTTAGAACACACATTTTTAAATGTGTATATATAATTTTACTTTAATGGAATTAATTAATTATTGACATCATAGAACATGTGACTACTGTTTTAATATATAAAGTGCTTTAACATCTGGGAGAGTTGTTTCTGATGAAGTTCATGTTAAATAAAGCGAATGAAAGTGCTAAGTTTGGTGTTCCATACTTTATTCAGCTGGATTTAATTCATCTTCGAAAAGTCTTGTTAATTGGTTTCATTGGTGAAGTTACTTTGTTTTCGTTTTATACTCAGGTGAGTTACCTACAAGTCAGGCAACCTGAGAAAGTCTGGCACAGAACTTTGACTCGTGACATGCTATACATATATTTTGCACAGAACAACATGTGATGTATGCCATCCCTGTCTGTAAAGCTACACAATACATTATAGGCATATTAAGTTACATGTGACTTATATGTGGGGAACAGTATACAAATGCAAAATTGCAACAGTGTTATATTATATCAGCTACACACTATGCATGTATTTATTGCAGCAATAGGCAGTGTTGTCAGTAGTGCAGTACAGTATCTACGAGAACCTAATTAGTAGGTTAGCAGATATATAAGAACTACTGTGCATATTATGTCTGTGAATGGGTTGCATGTATTCCATGTTAGTATACTGGCAATGCCAGGGAGCAGACATAAATATGTCTATGGTGAGTGTATGTACATATGTATGTGGGAGGAGTGCCTCCTCACAGCAGCTTTTTAACAATACAGAGTGTAAATATGATGATAATGCTTTCTAATGTGTACACAAGACTACCATAAATGTATACTTCAAATGTTACAACACTGTAGAAGTGCAGGTCAGACACCCTGCTAGGAGAGAATCTTACATGGACTCATATTATGCAATATGTGTCCCGTGCTCATATGCACATCTGCAAATGTCACATGGTACTGTAGAAATCGCATAACATGTAAAGGATGCATATGTCTGTGTCATAAATATGTATACTTTTAGCATGTTGTTGGTACATGCTAACAGACAGATATGTCCTCAGTGATGAAACATAACCAAGAATAAGAATTAACAAGAAATTAACAAAATTAACAAGAATTAGCAGGCTACTTTGTCTGTTGAGCAAGACATTGCAGCATATGTGCACATAGCATTATGTATGCTGAAATGATGGAGAGATAAGGCTGTAATGTGACATAGATTTGAGGAACATTACTCAATAACAGTACATGCATAAACATTTCATGGTATAAGCAACACAATTGGGCATCACCATGCAATCCTGTGCATTCAAGTTGTGGCAAACAGTAACCCCATGAGTCTTAATAGTTACACCTATTTGTTGCCATCTTCCTTGTGCATACGTCATGTAATGGATGCAGACAATGTACATTGTTACCCAAGCCATAAAGGTAGTCTTAGTTACTGTTGCAGATGCAGCTAGTATAGCTGCTATGTTACTTGAACATACCCATCACACATGAGAATGATATACTTGAAAGCAAGAAACAATGGCAGTAAAAAGCATCAAGTAACACATTCTAAATGTTGATATCCTGTGGCATCAGACAGAATAAAAAAAAATATGCACAGTGTGCAGTGGTCATCATTGCCACAGGATGGGAGTCAAACTATCATAAACACACACATACACACACACACACACACACACACACACACACACACACACACACACACACACAGATACGTGGCATGGTATCCTTAGCATAGATGAGATCACCCACATTGATGGACCTCCCTGTGTTTCTGGGAGCCACCCTGCCACATGAGAAAACCTCAGACCCATGATGTTGCACTACAGCAGTGCTGGGGTGTTTTTTGGGAGAGAACTCATGTATAAACAGTGGCACGTATTGTGCTTCATGTAGCATTGCTGACTGTGTGAACAGAGGGACCAAAGAATGCAAAATGGACACATTGCAACACAGGCAGAATGAATGACTGACTGCCACAGGGATGGCGTATATGATGATTTAACACTGCATCTACTGGCAGAATGGTGATTGACTTGGTCAGGGCAATGCAATAAGTAAACTATGCAACTTCACACAGATCAGTGCGATTCTGGTGTTGTGACGTCTCATGTTCTTGTAACAACAGATGTAGATCTTACACCTTCTGAGATCCATCTACATACTTCTGCCACATGGACAAGGACCTTTTTACAAACATGTGCTGTCTGATGTGCATCTATGACACCACCACTTTCAGGGGCCAGTAGGGATAGCAGATAAAGGTCTTCATTTTCACCAGCAGCTGATGCTACACTATCACTGTGACAGATTCCCTGACCTCTGGTTTGGAGAAAATGCACTGGTCAGATGGACTACCCACCTCAGGGCTGAACAATGGCACCTCAAGTGTACTGTCATGTGTGTGTGTGTGTGTGTGTGTGTGTGTGTGTGTGTGTGTGTATTAAGTAGTTGTGAAGTTATGGTCCCTTTTCTATTTTTCTCTAACAGAAATACTTTTTGTTTTAATTGTTTTATACCTTTCCTTGTTTGATGCTTCCATGGCTTTATTATAGTTGATCCGTTATTTTCCTTTGTTACTCTACATTTTTGTGGTAACACTTTACCTGTTATTAAAAGGTTGCATAGATGGCCAACATGTGCACCATGATGTACAAGATGATAACATCCAACAGTATATACCAGAAAAGTTGAACAGATGGCTCGCATGTGTATCATGATGTACAACATGGCAACATCCAACAGTATGCACCAGAAAAGGTTGCACAGATGGCCAACATATGCACCATGATGTACAACATGATAACATCCAACAGTATGTACCAGAAAAGGTTGCACAGATGGTCAACATGTGTACCATGATGTACATGACAACATCCAACAGTATGAACCAGAAAAGGTTGTACAGATGGTCAACATGTGTACCGGGATGTACAATATGATAACATCCAACAGTATGCACCAGAAAAGGTTGCATAGATGGCCAACATTTTTATCATGATGTACAACATGATAACATCCAACATATGCACCAGAAAAGGTTGCATAGATGGCCAAAATGTGCTCCATGATGTTCAACATGATAACATAAAACAGTATACACCAGAAAAGGTGCATAGATGGCCAACATGTGCTCCATGATGTTCAACATGACAACATCTAACAGTATACACCAGAAAAGGTGCACAGATGGCCAACATGTGTACCATGATGTATAACATGACAACATCCAACAGTATGCACCAGAAAAGGTTGCACAGATGGCCAACATGTGTAGCGTGATGTACATGATACATCCAACATATGCACCAGAAAAGGTTGCATATATGGCCAACATGTGAACCATGATGTACAAGATTATAACATCCATTATACACCAGAAAAGGTTGAACAGATGGCCCGCATGTGTACCATGATGTGCATGACAACATCCAGCAGTATGCACCAGAAAAGGTTGCACAGATGGTCGAAATGTGTACCGTGATGTACAACATGATACCATCCAACAGTATACACCAGAAAAGGTTGCATAGATGGCCAACATGTTTACCATGATGTACAACATGATAACATCCAACATATGCACCAGAATCTTCTTCTTCTTCTTTTGGCTTTTCCCGGTCAGGGGTTGCCACAGCGGATCACCTTGTCCGCACATTAATTGGCAGTGGAGTTTTACAGTGTCGAGTTGCCAGCCCGGCGCCCAACCTTCCACAGAAGGCAAACTCACACACACACCTAGGGCCAATTTAGAGTGTCCAATCCACCTGAAGCATGTCTTTGGGATGTGGGAGGAAACCGGAGCACCCGGAGGAAACCCACGCGACCACAGGGAGGACATGCAGACTCCACACAGAAGGCACCCCAGCTGGGGATCGAACCAGAGAACCTCTTGCTGTGAGGCGGCAATGCTAACCACTGCACCACCGTGGCCGCCCAACATATGCACCAGAATAGGTTGCATAAATGGCCAACATGTGCACCATGATACACAACATGATAACATCCAACAGTATACACCAGAAAAGGTTGAACAGATGGCCAGCATGTGTACCATGATGTACAACATGACAACATCCAACAGTATACAACAGGAAAGGTTGCACAGATGGCCAACATGTGCACCATGATGTACAACATGATAACATCCAAAAGTATACACCAGAAAAGGTTACACAGATGCCCTACATGTGTACCATGATGTGTAACATGATAACATCTAACAGTATGCACCAGAAAAGGTTGGGCAGATGGTTAACATGTACAGTGATGTACAACATGATAACATTTAACAGTATGCACCAGAAAAGGTTGAACAGATGGCCAGCATATGTACCATGATGTACAACATGACAACATCCAGCAGTATGCACCAGAAAAGGTTGCACAGATGCCCTACATGTGTACCATGATGTGTAACATGATAACATCTAACAGTATGCACCAAAAAGGTTGAGCAGATGGTTAACATGTATAGTGATGTACAACATGATATCATTTAACGGTATGCATCAGAAAAGGTTGAACAGATGGCCAGCATATGTACCATGATGTGCAACATGACAACATCCAACAATATATACCAGAAAAGGTTGCACAGATGGCCAATATATGAACCACGATATATAATATGATAACATGCAAACACACTGACCTGCCAGCCATAGCTATAAATGATCTTCCTCAAGAACCCAAGACATCTGAAATACAGGCTTGCAAGATACACAGGTGAGTTAACAAGACTTTTCGATGATGAATTAAATCCAGCTGAATAAAGTATGGAACACCAAACTTAGGGCTTTCATTCATTTTATTTAACGTGAACTTCATCAGAAACAACTCTCCCAGACATTAAAGCACTTTATATAATCAAACAATAGTCACATGTTCTATGATGTCCATAATTAATTAATTCCATTAAAGTAAAATTATATATACACATTTAAAAATGTGTGTTCTAAATTATAATGTAAAAAGCAGAATAATGTGTATGTAAACAATGTGTAAATATATATATATAAAAAAACTTATATATATATATATATATATATATATATATATATATATACACACATATATATATTTTTTTTTTTTTTTAATAATAATGCTTGTAAAATTCATTTCATTTGTAAAAAACATTTTATATTAACTAAATCATTCAGTCCTGGAGCCTGATCTGCTCCTAGATACACTTGCCGTATAGATTCTTTACATTCCAACAAAAGTTTGTTGTCTCCACTAAATACACTATTATCAACACTGTCCAAAACCGAAAAAATAAACTTTTTGAAATTATTACACTTGGTAGAATGCTTGCCCAGCACATTCATCATGTCCTTTTTTTAATGGCCAAAATGTATTCACTAATTTTTTTTTTAAGACTTCTTGTGGTCATCCCTACATAATAACTAGGGCATGACTGGCACTGGGCTGAATACACAATCATTTCACTATGACAAGTGTAATACTTTTTGGACCAGTGTGTGATGTTTAAATGTGAAAAATAAACTGAGGAAGAATTTCTTATGTATCTACACTGCTTACAATGATGGCACACATAAGTGCCCTTAGTGTTGATACTAATTCCTTTATTAATAGCACGTGTGTCTACTTTTTTCTCTAGTAAACTCTTAAGATTTACAACTTTTTTAAAAGTGAAATTAGGTCTTGTACCAATAACTTTAGCCAATTCCTGGTTACCTAACACTACCTTCCAATTGTCAACTATAATGCTTTTAATAAGCCACATTTCATTAGAAATAGGCAAGACAAAAGTGTTAATGAATTCTTTGTTCTCAATTGGAGTATTACTTGTAGAAGACAAAGAGCAAATGGTCAGAATAGGACCAGCTTTGTTGTCTCTCAACGCCATAACTTCTCTTTCAATAGACTCTAACCATGAAACATGGTAACCTCTACCCAAAAAGAAAGTTCTCAAAATTTTCACTTCATCATGAAAAGTACTGTCTTGCAATGTCAATCTACTCAGCCTGATGCATTGTCCCTTAATTACTCCTCTTTTCATGTGCAGCGGGTGTATACTTTCTTTATGTAAGTACTGGTTAGCGAATGTAGATTTTCTATATATTTTACTACAAAATTGTTTAGCTGTAGAATCATAATACAAATTAAGATTAAGAAAATTTAAACTTGATCCATAACCACCTAATGAAAATTTAAAAAAATCGGTGGTACTGTTTAAGTAGCTTACAAAGGTGTTAAACTCATCTAACATACCTTGCCAAAGAAAAAACAAATTGTCTATGTAACGACAATAAAAAATTATGTTTTTCTATAACAACTGTTGTCAATAAAAGTACTTTCCCAATTTGCCATTACCAAATTGGCATAAGACAGAGCCACTCTTGCACCCATGGCAACACCTGAAATCTGCTTATAAAAATTTCCATTGAATGTGAAGAAATTGTTATCCAATATTAATTCCATTAAAGTACACACAGTATTAACCTTCACATTGTTTAAATTGCTGTGTTTAGATAAATACTCTCTCAGATGTTTGATACCCTTCTCTTGATCAATACAAGTGTACAGTGACTGAACATCCAATGATGCCATACAGAAATCTGTACTAGATGGTGTTAAATCTCTTAATAATTCTAACAAATGCCAGGAGTCTTTTAAATAATAATTAGAACTCTGAACTATGGGATTTAAAATATAATCTAACCAAATAGATAATGTTTCGGTCTTAGATTTGTTGGCTGATATGATAGGCCTAAAGGGGGGATTAGACAAGTTTTTCTGCAATTTTGGAATACCAAACAAAACAGCCATTTTTGGATGTTCTACTTCTAAAAAGCTGTAACTTTGGTAATCTAACTCACCTTGGCAAAACATGTCAAACAGAAATGTATCCAATCTTAAATAGCTTTTCTTAATGAAAGTGAAATCTACCTTTTGATAGGTATTTTCATCTGATAACAGAATTCCCATGGACTCATAATATTGTATATTGTCCATTATAACTATCTTACCCCCTTTGTCCGCTTTCATCAGTCTTATTTGACTATTGTCCCTTAGTGCCTTCAAAGCTTCAATTTCTGACTCATTTAGGTTCTTTTCATGTTTCCTAGGTAAAATGTCTCTAATAGCTCCTTCACACATGTTTTGAAATACTTGTAGTGTACCTATTAATGGTGGATTATAAGTACTTACTTTTTTTGGAGCTATATGTGGCATAGTACAGTTAATATCTTGCAATATGTATTTCAAGTTTAGCTTCCTCAAAGTTAACCTGAAATCTATGATAGTCTTAGCCAAATTGAAAGAATTGGAGGGAATAAAAGAAAATCCCTTTTTCAAAAGATTTATAGTAGAAACTGAAAGATCTATCTTAGATAAGTTGTGAATCTGTATGTCATAATTAATTAAACTATTTTCATCTACCATCTCTTTTTGTTCCTGAGCCTGCCTTTGGGCTGGTTCTGAGCAACTTTGGACCAAGTAGGTGCCCTCTTGTTCCCTTGTTTGTCCACCAAAAAAGGCACCGTGTTAGTTGCTCTTTCATTGGTGTTAGTGTTGTTGTTAGTGTTTGCAGTACTATCTAAATGTGCACTCAACATTTCACCATTTGAATTATTAGAACATTTGTCACAATTACCAATACTTTTAGTACTAGATGGATCTTTCACATTGTTGTTATCAACACTCTCATTCGTACTGCTAACGTTATTGTTGTTATTTTTATGTTGTTTTATTATTGTTTTTTTATATATATATATTTACACATTGTTTACATACACATTATTCTGCTTTTTACATTATAATTTAGAACACACATTTTAAAATGTGTATATATAATTTTACTTTAATGGAATTAATTAATTATTGACATCATAGAACATGTGACTACTGTTTTAATATATAAAGTGCTTTAACGTCTGGGAGAGTTGTTTCTGATGAAGCTCACGTTAAATAAAGTGAATGAAAGCGCTAAGTTTGGTGTTCCATACTTTATTCAGCTGGATTTAATTCATCTTCGAAAAGTCTTGTTAATTGGTTTCATTGGTGAAGTTACTTTGTTTTCGTTTTATACTCAGGTGAGTTACCTACAAGTCAGACAACCTGAGAAAGTCTGGCAGAGAACTTTGACTCTTGACATGCTATACATATATTTTGCACAGAGCAACATGTGATGTATGCCATCCCTGTCTGTAAAGCTACACAATACATTATAGGCATATTAAGTTACATGTGACTTATATGTGGGGAACAGTATACAAATTCAAAATTGCAACAGTGTTATATTATATCAGCTACACACTATGCATGTATTCATTGCAGCAATAGACAGTGTTGTCAGTAGTGCAGTACAGTATCTACGAGAACCTAATTAGTAGGTTAGCAGATATATAAGAACTACTGTGCATATTATGTCTGTGAATGGGTTGCATGTTTTCCATGTTAGTCCACTGGCAATGCCAGGGAGCAGACATAAATATGTCTATGGTGAGTGTATGTACATATGTATGTGGGAGGAGTGCCTCCTCACAGCAGCTTTTTAACAATACAGAGTGTAAATATGATGATAATGCTTTCTAATGTGTACACAAGACTACCATAAATGTATACTTCAAATGTTACAACACTGTAGAAGTGCAGGTCAGACACCCTGCTAGAAGAGAATCTTACATGTACACATATTATGCAATATGTGTCCCGTGCTCATATGTACATCTGCAAATGTCACATGGTACTGTAGAAATCGCATAACATGCAAAGGATGCATATGTCAGTGTCATAAATATGTATACTTTTAGCATGTTGTTGGTACATGCTAACAGACAGATATGTCCTCAGTGATGAAGCATAACCAAGAATAAGAATTAACAAGAAATTAACAAAATTAACAAGAATTAGCAGGCTACGTTGTCTGTTGAGCAAGACATTGCAGCATATGTGCACATAGCATTATGTATGCTGAAAAGATGGAGAGAGAAGGCTGTAATGTGACATAGATTTGAGGAACATTACTCAATAACAGTACATGCATAAACATTTCATGGTATAAGCAACACAATTGAGCATCACCATGCAATCCTGTGCATTCAGTTGTGGCAAACAGTAACCACATGTGTCTTAATAGTTACACCTATTTGTTGCCATCTTCCTTGTGCATATGACATGTAATGGATGCAGACAATGTACATTGTTACCCAAGCCATAAAGGTAGTCTTAGTTACTGTTGCAGATGCGGCTAGTATAGCTGCTATGTTACCTTTTTACAAACATGTGCTGTCTGATGTGCATCTATGACACCACCACTTTCAGAGGCCAATAGGGATAGCAGATAAAGGTCTTCATTTTCACCAGCAGCTGATGCTACACTATCATTGTGACAGTCAGATTCCCTGACCTCTGGGTTGGAGAAAACGCACTGGTCAGATGGACTACCGACCTCAGGGCTGAACAATAGCACCTCAAGTGTACTGTCGCGCGTGTGTGTGTGTGTGTGTGTGTGTGTGTGTGTGTGTGTGTGTGTGTAGATATATATATATATATATATATATATATATATATATATATATATATATATATATATATATATATATATATATAGATATATAGATATGAATGGATGTCTCCATTTACCATGTCACACCCAGTTTCAGGGTCAGTGGAAGAGCCATAGAAGGATGCAGGAAGTGAATGAAAATGAGGAAAGCAGAAATACAATCACACGTTGGACATAATATGACATACAATCACACATTGGACATAATATGACATGCAATCATGCATAGGACACAACATAGCACACAAATACACGTAAGACATAACACAGGACAAAATCACACATGGGACATAACATAACATAAGCTATGTTTTAATAAAGCAACCCTAAGTACCATTGTCAAGAATATACTCTAAAACAGTATGAATGTGTACATACCTTGTGCTTGGGTGGATGACTTCACAGCATGTGAATGGCATGTAATGGAACACATAGCAGCAAGGCAACATAGGAAATCTATGCAGGGTGACTTGACATATAACAGCATTTATCTGGTCTGTGGTCATTTGATAATACAAACTATGTTCTGGGAGAATGTGTAGCTAAAATAAACAGTAATACTATAAGGGTCACACTGATATCATGTAGCTGGGATGTAGCACGTTAAATCATGTTAATACAATGACAATGACAGGCTCTTTGCATCCTACCATGTCTACAAATTTCATTCATCTGCAGGTAACATCCTCCCAGGTATAACTCCTGTACAAAGTGTCAAAATGCCTCCTTTGCTTTAATAACTCTGAGTCTTTTGAATTTCTAATACCATGATGGGAATGAAACTCATTCCCAAGTCAGGGTAGGATTAGAGTTCATGAAATCCATTTTGTTTCAGTATTTAATTTTAGCCAAGAGTGCTCTTCTCAGCACCTACAATGTACTCAGAATTGCCTCCTTCTGTAAACCATACGGGGTTGCATGTTTTGGTAGCATATCTAAGTATGACTGTACATTCTTTTTATTAGACCTCTTGTTCCTACTACTATTGGAACTGCTTAGGTATCTTTCTTCCATGTTGCTCTCATTTCTGTTTGCAAATCCTGATATTTTGTGATATTGTGCCTCTCTGTATATAAGACACTGTAATCACTGGTTGTAGCAATTTCAAAGATCAGTGCTACTTTTGTATTGTTTTTTTTTTTTTATGGACTACTATATCTGGTTTTCTGGCATCAATTTTTTGAACTGTTGGTGTTGGGTGATGCCATGTGATATGAACTTCATCTTTCTCTATAATGCTTTGTGGCTTATGTTTGCAATGCTTCTCAGCTTCTTCTATATTATACCATTTGCAAAATCAACAATGCAACATTCTTGATGCATTATTCTGCCTTTCAATATACAGACCCTCTGCCATGAGTGGATCACACCCAGCGACAAGATGTACAGCTGTTTCCAGTTCTGTTTTACACAACCTGCAATTGTCTGTTTTCTCCCACATTTTCAACGGACTCATTAAACCAACATGTGCACAGTTCATTGTCCTGGGTTGCAATCATTGACCTTTCATCTTTTCATTTCATTTCACCTTTACTGCATCAAATCTTGGTCAACATGAAGTTGCTTCAGGAGATCTCTGCACTTGCCACTATATGGATTTACAGTGTTGTTTCTTTCTCATCTGTTTGTTTTCCTTTCAGTCTGATTTTTATCTACATCTGGTTTGATTTCCATTCCTACTTGATGCCAAAATGCTTCTGCAAAACCAGGCAAAGAAGTTATCTTAGACTTCTTCTCCTTATGATTTAAAACTTTCACTATATTTATATCTGATGAGCTCAGCAGATATGGATGCAATCCCATAACTGCAGTTCTATACATGTAAACAATTTCAAGGAGGTCCATACTTCCTTCAAATCGAGGAATATATAATCTTGGTATTCTCTGATTTGCATATATCATTTAATAAGAGTGGAGCATTTTTCTTGTTTTCTTGTCCAATTGATCCAGTGTTTTTTACAGCCAATCAATCACCCCAAACTGTAAGTTAAAAGAGGAAAAGCAAATGGTTTTATAGCTTGGACTTCATTTCTAGATTTCAAGGCATTATCCAATATTAGTTTTCGTCACCTTAAGTATTCCTTAATGAGTTTGATTCTCATTTTTTCATGTTTTATTGACAATCCTTCATCTCTTCCCAAATATTTATACAGCCCTTCCTACTAAAGTTCCTTTATATAATAATTTTCTAGTGCTGCAACTTTCCTTTTATAAATGTTGTTTTTGCACATTTATCACAACCAAATGTCATTCTTATATCATCTGAGAAAGTTCTATCCATTTGTAGCTCTACTTTCAACTCCTCATGTGATGAACTATGCAGTTTTAAGTAGTCAACAAAAAGTAGGTAAGAAGGCTTTAAACAAGGTTAGTCTCTGAAACAGTATGAATGTGTACATACCTTGTGCTTGGGTGGATGACTTCACAGCATGTGAATGGCATGTAATGGAACACATAGCAGCAAGGCAACATAGGAAATCTATGCAGGGAGACTTGACATATAACAGCATTTATCTGGTCTGTGGTCATTTGATAATACAAACTATGTTCTAGGAGAATGTGTAGCTAAAATAAACAGTAATACTATAAGGGTCTGGTAGTATTAAATAATTGTCCAAAATAATATACATGTGTATCTAGGGACAACTCTCTGGGAGCCATATTGTAACATAGCCTAAACTGCTAAGTTAATGGGTTAAGGGTAAGACAATACAGCAGCAGTGATAAAGAATCACCCTGGAATATTCTCCCTTTGAATTTTTATCTCTGGGATAATAATTTGCCCTTTGTCATGGCTCAACTGCAAAGAGGTTTGCCACCGTTTCATGGTCACTGTAATGTAATTCGTCATCATAGAGTGTATCTTACACATCTGTAAGCATTCCTTTATCCATGGACGTGGGATGCTGTCAAATGCTTTTTTGCAATCAATCCATTCCATACTTAGATTATTCCCGTTTTTACAAAAATCTATTACAGCCTTATTTAGCAGCAAATGATAATTTGTTCCATGTGACTTTCTGTTGTTACCCTTTTGTTGTATTGTATTGATTGAATTTTTTTCCCTAACGACTCTAAACTCTGCCTGCATCAATTCCAGTATATAGTTTGTATACTGTCTGAAGAAAAGTTATTGGTCTACAGTTCTATAGATGGCTTGCAGTTTCACTCTTAAGGAGGAGTATTATTTTTTCTGTTGCTAATTAAGATCGGGTGTGTTTGGGATGCACGTGTAGGTAACTCTTCCACGGGGCTAAATCTTTGAGTAAAGATGTTAATACTTTCAGCCAGAAGTTACTGTGTCTGGGCCTGGGGTTTTCCATTTAGGAGCTTTTCTTAATTTTTGTCTCAATTTCTATAGTCACTGCTCCATCCCATTTCATACCCTCTGCATTAAAGTACCTTACTGCATCTTTTAATTCTTCTATCCCTTCCTCACCTTTTTCACATTCAATGTGGTCTTCATGAAGGGTCTATATTATGATATAGCATGCTCAGAAGAGCGAAAGACACATAATCGACCCCATGTAAGCGAAAGCTTACAACGTCAAAAACTCAGAACAGCGATTTTTTTCCAAGAGAAATAAATCACTGTTCCAAAAAAAAAAAAAAAACTATAAAACATTATATAATGTGGGGGGCTTCACCCCCACACCCTCCGACATGGGGGCTGTGCCCCACACACACCCCTACTTAAATATACCAACTCTGAGATTGCACTACAGTGCCAAAAATGCAAAGTAGCAAAACTGGCCAAGCAAATTCTTTCCCAGGGAAAGAATTGCTGAAAAGCTGCTTCGCTATTTTGCCTTTTCACACTTTTCAGTTTGACAAAGATGCATTCGACAACCTGCATCTGCGACAGCGTAATAGGGAGCCTTCATGAATACTTATGCAAAATGTGTCTATTTCTTCTTTTTCTATTCCTTTTTCTTTGTTTCCCAATTGTCTGTAAAACCTTTTTGGGTCATTGATGAATTGCTTGTTTTGTTCGTTTCCTTTATATTAATCTGCATACCTTCTAAATGTTTCTGCTTGAACTGATATTTCTAATTTATTACTGACAATAGTGCTTGATAAACAGTAGAAAGGTTTGATACTGTGCATTGCTTTTACTACATCTTATTAAGTATTTGTGAAGTTATGATCCCTTTTCTATATTCTTCTAACAGAGATACTTTTTGTTTTAATTGTTTTATACCTTTCCTTGTTTGATAATTCCATGGCTTTATTATACTTGATCCGTTATTTTCCTTTGCTACTCTACAATTTTGTGGTAACACTTTACCTGTTATTAATTTGCCTGCACAGTAATATATTGGATTTATTTCTCTTATGCCACATACATTTCTCTTTAATAGTCCTGCTTACTACATTTCAACTGTTTTACCAGTCTTTTAACATTCTGGGCCTTATTTGCTTTCTTTAATGGATTTCTTTCATTTATCGTGATATCTTTATTCATCTCAATTAAAGTAAGGATGTCTTCCCTTAAATAATTTTATTCTGTACTGAGAACATCTTCTTTGCTCTTCGTTCCATATGTATATGTATGTGTGTGTGTGTGTGTGTGTGTGTGTGTGTGTGTGTGTATATATATATATATATATATATATATATATATATATATATATATAGATAGCTATAGATATATAGGTGTATATATATATATATATATATATATATATATATCTACAGAGAGAGAGAGCGAGAGAGAAAGACAGAGATCTGTACTAGTATATCTGTATATCTATTTTTGCATTTTTATATATATGATATAGAGAAAAATGTCCATATTATATTCACAGACAAAACATAAATGTCCACTAAAGTAAATATGTGCACATATATACGTATTTATTTTACTTTTATTCATCTTTTTGTTAACTGGATTACTCCCAATAGGCTAGTGACCTCTTTTCAGGGGAGACTCAAGGTGCTATTTATACTAATAGGGGAAATTTGACAGGATATCTGGGGATTTTTCCTACTCTTTTTGACAGGTGCCATGGTATCTTTGATATCAACCTGAGCTACCACAACTCAACCAGATAGGACCTCAATTTAATGTGTCATCCAAAGGGGACACACTCAGGAATGCAGCACACCCTCCATGCTGCACTGCAGTTTCAGCAATAAATCTACCTAGTGTAGGAACAGAACCCACAATCTTGTGCACCAAAGGTGAGAGTGCCACCTGTTGCACCACTGATACATATAAAATCTACTAAAATTCCCTGACCTGGAATCAAACCATGGCCATGGCTGACCTGTGCTAGTGAGAGTGCCAAATCCTAACTTCTACACCACCAGCAAGCCCCCTGCCCACTAGGGACATAATATAACCAACAGCATGCATTACTATGGCTCAACAGCTGTTGCCCTCAGCCTGGGTAATAGAATGCAAGGATACTGTGGATTCAGTGCCCCATCTGGGATTCTTTTTTACTTTTGCCTTCATGATACTGCGGTGCAGCATACACTGCTGCTGCACTCCTGAATTTGCCAAACTTTCATATATATATATATATATATATATATATATATATATATATATGTATATGGGTCTACTTCAAAATATCAAAAGACCACTTATTTGAAATCCAAATCATTAAGATGACAATATCAAAACCACATATCCATGAACCATCAAACCATCAAAAACATTTACGGGGAAAGAAACCACTTGGCCACCATGGGGGAATTTGCCTTTTTCCCCACTATAGTGCAATTTCAGAGCTGTTATATATAGTTAGGTTTTTTGTGGGGGCAAAGTCCCTCACTTTGGTGGGTTTTACTTGCTTTGTTGTGTGTATTTTGTCCTGGTGGCCAAGGGGTTCCTTTCCAGGTACACGTTTAATGGTTCGCAGATATGTGGTTTCGGTATTGTTGTCTCAATGATTTGAGATTCAAGTAAATGGTCATATATATATATATATATATATATATATATATATATATATATATATATATAGTGTCTATATTACAGCGTCAAACTCATAGGAGTTAGAACATTGCAGTATCGAACTGTAAAGTTCGAAATCCAATTATGACGAAAATGCAGAATGGCAATTTTTTTCCCAGGGAAAAAAATCGCTGTTCAGTAACAAGAAAAATACACTTTAAACTTAAATTGAAGTCGGGGGCTTCACCCTCCACACACCCTGTGAAGATTGGGCAGAGATGGGTGAAGGCTGCCAGCCTAGCCAGATAGAATTGTGCAGATAATTCTATCATTTGTAAATGGGAAATGTTGAACTTAAAACAATGTGGCAACATCACCATCTGCTGTAAGGAAAACTAGGTCAAGCATTTCAAATCTTTCTTTTGAAGTTAAAATTATTTCAAATCTATCCTTTGATCTGTATAGCTTATAGAGCTCAGGGTTAGTCTGTCTGAGCTAGCACATTCTTTCTATTGTTTTAAGACTAAAGTTAATGACCAGAATTTACATGTGGAATGTCCTTTATTGCTTTAAGTGTAAAAAAATGTAAATGCAGTTTCTGTGTGGCCTGGGAACCAGGAAGGTATAAAAGATGATGTAATGTTTAGCAGAACTGCAGTTTCAATTTAAACAGTGAGAACCAGAGATTATTAAGCATTTTGATTTTGGACATCTAACTCAGCACTACCTGTTGTCTTAAGTAAGTTATTTTAGAAGTATGTTTTCTTGTGGCAATAGCTAGGAATTAGAAAAAGATTAGACTAAGTGTTTTTCTGTTATGTCAGAACTGTACTACTGAATTATTTTAAGTTTCTATGTGATCTCTGAACTCTTGAATGGCACCGTGGTGTGATAGTATTGTCTTGTGTTTTTAGTATTTATTATTACATATTTTTAAACCCTTTTCAACTGTGGCTGGTTTATGTAGAGATAAATTAAGCTCTCGAGTACATTGCATGCATATAAGTGATTCTGTAATAAGCCCTTCCAATAAGCCTTAAGGCTGCTTAGTTACACTACTATTGGATAATAATATTGCACAGTAATAATTGGACACCCTTTTAAGGGCCTTTGGGTAGCTGATAAATATTAGCTGCTGGTGGCAGTAATTACTACTGTATAGTCTGGGTTTAGAGACACAGCTGGAGAATCTGTGTCAGCCTTTCCCAGGAGTGGCTGTGAAGTTGTATAAATACTTATCACAAAGTGTGTGTGTGTTTGTGTGTGTGTGTGTGTGTGTGTGTGTGTGTGTGTGTGTGTGTGTGTGTGTGTGTGTGAGCTACTTGGGAAGAGACACAAAGCACTTGTTGGACACAGAGAGTACTGGAGGTTAGCTTGCCAGCTAGGCTGAGATCTGGACCCTAAAGCTATGCCAGTGGGGAGTCTTATTGGGGACCTGGAGAGTAAGGGAGCAACCAGCCCCAGACTGACTGTGATCTCTGTGTGCTCTTAAGGGAAATTGCACTTTACTGTGTGTATCTGTTATCCTTTCCTCTCATATGAGACACCCTCTCTGGTGTTAGTGGTGAGGATTGAGGTTCCTTGATTGCTGGGCCAGGGCATGGGCGTCACATGTGGTTTGCAGTGGTTGGGATATCCACATCACATATTAAGTAGTTGGCAAATACTAATTGGCTTGTAGTGGTGTGGGTAGAGTGAATCCTGTAGCTTATGTACAGTGATCTCTGAAGGTGTTTTGTACTCTAAAACAGCCACGCAGGGAATACTCAGAGTTCAGATCACAATTGTTTTATTTCTTTTGTTAGCTTAGTTAGTCAGGGCGAGCAGGCAGCATGTCAGCAGAGGAGCATGGAAAGCTGACAAGGAGCCAGCTGGTGGAGATGTGCCAGGCTAGGGGACTGGTGCATGGAAACCTGACTAAGGCAGACCTGATTGCAGCCTTGGTTACAGCTGCATCAGAAAACAGCACCCAGGAAGACAATCAGACTGGCAGTGGAGATACAATATCCTCAGAGAATGGACAACTCAACCTTTCTGCGAATGACAATCAGACTGGCAGTGGTGATAAAATATCCTCAGAGAATGGACAGCTGCAGTGGACTTAAAACTCCAGCTGGAGCATAAGAGACTTGAGTTGTAGGCCAGGCATTTGGAGATAGAAGCTGAAGAAAAGGAGCGTCAGAGGAGGCATGAGAGGGAAATGTTGACTCTTAGGCAGAGTCATGGAGGTAATGGGGAAGGGAGTAACTGGACCCCAGAAGCACAACAGGTCAGTAAATTTCTTCCACAATTTAAAGAGGGGGATAATTTTGATAGTTTCATTCATATGTTTGACAGGGTATGCAAACAGTATAGTGCTGACCAAAGGCTTTGGGTATGGTTCCTGACCCCCTTGCTCCATGGTAAAGCTGTAAATGCATTGGCTAAACTGTCTGACATTGCATGTTTTGATTATACTGCTGTAAAAATTGTCTTTTAGAATGTTTTAAGCTAACATCTGAAATGTATAGGAAAACGTTTCGTGAGCATAGAAGCAAGGCAGATGAAAGTGTGTGTGAATATGTTGCTGAACTGAGCACTTATTTTTATAGCTGGGTGAGTGGATGTCAGGTCACCACTTCTGAAGGGCTGGCAGACCTTTTGGTGAGGGAACAAGCCCTTAGCACTTTGCCTGAGGACATGAGGATCTGGTTAGCTGATAGACAATGTGTTACTTCAGATGAGTTGGGGAAAAAGGAAGACCTATACCTGGCAAGCAGGGCAGCCTTGCACAGGAAGGGGACCCACAGTACTGCTCATGGGCCTAAAGGAACCCATGGTGGGCAGCACAGAATGCCCCAACAGAATTTGCCAGTAGCAGGGGAAGCCACTAGCCCAGGGACACTTCCAGGACCTAGGATTAAATGTTTTGAATGCAACCAGTGGGGCCATGTGGTATACAGGTGTCCACAGAGGCAAGGTGGGGAACCAGGTGAGGGAGCCAGTATGTAGGAAAGACAAAATGCCAATAGTAGGTTGTCTTGAGACAACAGAGTTACTAAACTACCATCCTTGCAGATGTCCTGAGAAGGAAGGGTTTGGATGAGGCAGTACCATGTACTTATGCAGTTACACGCAGTGAGGCTAGGAGACAAGCATGTGGGTCTGGTAGCCTGGGGAAGACCCAGACAGACTGCATACTTGCAGCCAGGACTGGTGAGGTGGTTACTTCAAGAAGGGAGCTACTTTGTAGTGGTGAGACTGAATGTGAGCCACAGCTGCTTGTGGGTACTGATGTTCCCTTGGACAGGGTAACTGCAAAGGTAGAGGTGAGTAGTAGTACCCAGGCTGATAGTGAGGCACCACTGTCAGAGGATGCCAGACTTCCTGTGGAAAGGGAGCTGGGAAGGGTTACAAAGAAAGAGTTGAGACAGGCTCAGCTCTCAGACCATACATTGCAAGGCTTGAGGCAGGTAGCTAGGGAGGCACCTGATTCTCAAGGAAAGAGGGAATCTTTATACTTGGACAAAGGGTTACTATACAGAGAATGGACCCCTGAGGGAGGGCTAGAAGGTGAGAGAGTACAGCAGTTGTTAGTACCTAGAGCCTATCATCTGGCACCTCTAGCCATAGCCCATGATATTCCCTTTGCAGGTCATATGGGCATAAAATGTACAAAGAAGCGTATTATGCAGAACTTCTATTGGCCTGGAATTTCAAGAGATGTAACAGGGTACTCCAGGACCTGTGAGCAGTGCCAAAAGGTAGGCAAGGCAAGACAGGAAACAATTTGAGAACTCCTTTGATGCCTTTGCCTGTGATTGAGGAGCCATTTCAGAGGGTAGCCATGGATATTGTGGATCCTCTGAGTACCCCAAGTTCCACTGGGAAAAAGTACATCCTAGCAGTTGTAGATTATGCTACAAGATACCCTGAGGCAGTGGCTTTGTCCTCCATTGAGACAGAGAAGGTGGCAAATGCTTTGTTAGAGATTTTCAGCAGGGCGGGATTCCCAAAATAAATACTGTCTGACAGAGATGCTGATTTCATGTCAGACCTGCTGGCTTGACTGTGGAAGTCCTGTGAGGTGAAGCACATGAAGACCACCCCTTACCATCCCCAGAACAATGGTCTTGTTGAGAGGTTAAACTCTACAATCAAGTCCATGCTACGGGCATTTGCAGATTGGTTTAAGAGGGAGTGGGACAGATATTTGCCCCATATGCTATTTGTTACAGAGAAGTTCCCCGGGAATCCACAGGTTTTTCACCCTTTGAGTTGCTGTATGGGCATAGGGTGAGGGGAACTCTAGATTTAATTTGAGATGAGTGGAAACGTGAGTGCAAGTCTCACAAGGAGTCTGTTGTGGCATATGTCCTAAACCTCAGGACAAGGCTCAGAGAACTCATGGGCTTGGCCCAGGAGAACCTGGCAGAAGTCCAACAACAGAAAAAGGTGTGGCATGATAGAAATGCTCGAGCTAGAGAGTATGCTGTGGGGCAGCAAGTAATGGTTCTCATTCCTGTCAGACTCAACAAGCTGCAAGCAGCTTGGGAGGGTCCCTATAAGGTGGTAAGAAAGGTAAGTAAGTGATGTTAACTACATAGTGGAACTGCTAGGCAGATGGCAGGGGCACAAATTGTACCATGTTAACATGATGAAACCTTACCATGAAAGGGAGGCCCTTGTGCTGAGCATTTGTAGTGGATTGCAGGAGGAGTCTGAGGGAGATCTGGGGACTGATCTCCTCAGTGAGGCTTGGGCTGACACCTCAGTGAAAGGGGTAGCAATATCCCAGCAGCTATCACCTACCTAGGTTTGAGAAATCCGAGCAGTGTTGCAGGAATTTGGGGACATGTTCACTGGGAAACCAGGGTGCACCCACCTGGTGCAGCACCAGGTGGATACAGGATCCCAAAGGCCTATTAGGCAGGCCCCTTTAGGCTGCCTGAGAGAGTCAGACAGAGTCTGAGGGAGGAGGTACAGGAGATGTTGGAACTAGGGGTGATTTAAGAGTCCAACAGTCCCTGGGCCTCCCCAGTGGTGCTGGTGTCAAAAAAGGATGGCATCACCAGGTTCTGTGTGGACTACAGGAAATTAAATAGTCACACAGAGTCAGAGGCTTACCCCATGCCTAGGACAGATGAGGCCATAGAGCAGCTGAGTGGGGCTAAGTATCTTACAAACATTGATCTTACCAAGGGCTACTGGCAGATGCCCTTGACTCCTAGTGCTAGAGAGAAGTCAGCCTTTGTGACTCCTTTTGCCTTATATGAGTTCACAAATATGCCCTTTGTGATGAAGAATTCCCCAGCGACTTTCCAGAGGTTGGTAGATCATATCCTAGCAGGAGAAGAAGAGTTTGCCCTTGCTTACCTGAATGATATTACCATCTACAGCCATTCCTGGCCAGAGCACCTTCAGCATGTCAGGGAGGTGCTCGGCAGACTACAGTTGGCAGGGTTGACCATTAAGCCGAGCAAATGTCAGGTGGGTATGGCAGAGCTCTTCTACCTAGAACATAGAGTGGGGAGTGGTAAGATAAGCCCAGAACCAGCCAAAGTGGAAGCCATTCAGGCATGGCCTGCACCTGTTACCAAAAAGCAGGTGAGGGCATTCTTAGGGACAGCAGGGTACTACAGAAAGTTCATTCCCAATTATAGTACCATAGCTGCTCCCCTCACAGACCTGACAAGGAAGAACAGGCCAGATAAGGTAGTGTGGACCCCAACATGTGAGCAGGAATTCCAGAAGCTTAAAGAAGCTTTGGGAGTACCCCCTGTGTTAGCCAGTCCAGATTACAGCAAAGAATTTGTTGTGCAGGTGGATGCTTCAAACCATGGGGTGGGGGCTGTACTTAGCCAGATTTCTTCAGAGGGGGAAGAGCACCCAGTGGTTTATCTCAGTCATAGGCTCCAACCCAGGAAGGAATGCTATTCAGCTGTAGAAAAGGAATGTCTAGCCATAGTGTGGGCACTGCAGAAATGTCAGCCTTATCTGTATGGAAGGAAATTCACTGTTATGACAGATCACAACCCTCTAACATGGTTAAACAGAGCCAGCAAAGTGCCAAGTTGCTAAGATGGAGCCAGGGGTTGCAAGCTTATGATATGTCAGTGAAGCACCACAGTGGGATTAGCAATGCCAATGCAGATGGGCTCTCAAGACAGGGAATGGGGTAAAGTATACTCAGATAGACCTAACCCTTTCAAGCGGCATTTCTCAAGGGTCACTTGAAAAACTAGCTTGAGATCTCCTGGGGGGAGAGATGTGAAGATTGGGTAGAGATGGGTGAAGGCTGCCGGCCTAGCCAGATAGACTTGTGCAGATAACTCTATTATTTGTAAATGTGAAATGTTGAACTTAAAACAATGTGGCAACATTGCCATCTGCTGTAAGGAAAACTAAGTCAAGCATTTCAAATCTTTCTTTTGAAGTTAAAATTATTTCATATCTATCCTTTGATCTGTAGAGCTCGGAGTGAGTCTGAGCTAGCACATTATTTCTATTGTTTTAAGGCTAAAGTTAATGACTAGAATTTGCATGTGGAATGTCCTTTATTGCTCTAAGTGTAAAAGAATGTAAATGCAGTTTCTGTGTGGCCTGGGAACCAGGAAGGTGTAAAAGATGATGTAATGTTCAGCAGAACTGCAGTTTTAATTTCAACAGTGAGAACCAGAGATTATTAAGCATTTTGATCTTGGACATCTAACTCAGCACTGCCTGTTGCCTTAAGTAAGTTATTTTAGAAGTATGTTTTCTTGCAGCAATAGCTAGGAATTAGAAAAAAAATTGACTAAGTGTTTTTTCTGTTATGTCAGAACTGTACTATTGAATTATTTTAAGTTTCTGTGTGATCTCTGATCTCTTGAATGGCACTGTGGTGTAGTCGTATTGTCTTGTGTTTTTAGTATTTATTATTAAATATTTAAACCCTTTTAAACTGTAGCTGGTTTATGTAGAGATAAATTAAGCTCTAGAGTACATTGCATGCTTATAAATGATCCTGTACTAAGCCCTTCCAATAAGCCTTGATTGCTTAGTTACACTACTATTTGAATAATAATATTGCACAATAATAACTGGGCATCCTTTTAAGGGCCTTTGGGTAGCTGATAAATATTAGCTGGTGGTGGCAGTAATTACTATCGTATAGTCTGGGTATAGGGGCATAGCTGGAGAATCTGTGTCAGCCTTTCCCAGGAGTGTCTGTGAAGTTGTATAAATACTTATCTCAAAGTGTGTGTGTGTCAGCTACTTGGGCAGTGACACAAAGCACTGGTTGGACACAGAGGGTACTGGAGGTTAGCTTGCCAGCTAGGCTGAGATCTGGCCCATATAGCTGTGCCAGTGGGGAGTCTTATTGGGGACCTGGAGAGTAAGGGAGCAACCAGCCCCAGACTGACTGTGATCTCTGTGTGCTCTTAAGGGAAATTGCACTTTACTTTGTGTATCTGTTATCCTTTCCTCTCATATGAGATGTCCTCTCTTGTGTTAGTGGTGAGGATTGAGGCTCCTTGATGGCTGGGCCAGGGCACAGGGATCACAAACCCCAACATGGGGGGGGCTGTGCCCCCCACACACCCCTACTTAAATATGCCAGCTCCGAGATCGCACCACAGTGAAGAAAATAGCAAAGCCCCGAAAACAGCAAACCATTTTTTTTCCCTGGGAAAAAAATCGGTGTGCCGTGGCTTCGCTATTTTCATATTTCGTACGTTTGGGTTTGATATTACAACATTCGAACTCCTGTGAGTTTGAAGTTGTAATATAGACCCCATACACACACACATATATATATATATATATATATATATATATATATATATATATATATATATATATCTCAGTGTTACATGTATGCATGTGTATATCTATATGCATACCTGATTTGTAATGTATGTTCACATGCTTGTAGAATGTTTGTTGTCATTTGTTGGCACAATAATTTATTGGAAGGTATCATCAGAGTGAGCAAAGATGTGTACAATTATTTCAAAATTGGTCATATATGACATAAGGACTGAATATGATAAGTACAAGTATGTAACGTGTATTGGTACAGATGCTGCATAAGTGTTGCTGATATTGCACTTTTATTTAAATGCACGTGTTATGAGTAAGTGCATCATATCTAAGGACTCAGATTTTTGGCATTGTAATGCTTTACAACCTGTGATCTGCACGTATATGTGTTTTCACTGCTGATGTTTACAGTACAATAAATCCAGAATTAACAAGTATGAATGTGCCACACTAACATATGTGCAAAGTCATAATGATGTCATATATCTTCTAAAATGTTGTCATACAGTGATACTGTTGTGTACAGTTTTATTAATGGGTGCCTTGCTCTTCTCTTCTTATAGCCAAGCAGGATATTGCCAATATTCATCAAATGGTGGTGCACCAGAGCACCAGATGCACTGTCTGGAGGAGCAGTTTAGGGGTGGCGAAAAGACTACATAAAATTGCTGTCATTCTTGTAAATTATTAAAAGTCTTACAGTAAAGGCCATCAAATGTCAACAATTTTGCCTTTCTCACACACTATTCTGATGAAGTACATTTAATATTGTAGATGAAAATGCTTAATTTTTTACATAATTCTATGAAGGCAAGAATGTGTTTTTTATTGCTTTCAGCATTACATTCTGGGATTTTTAATTCAATCTTTTTTGGTTTGTTGTGACACACATTTGTTCACTTTCTACTATATGAAGGTCATGCTTTCACTGAATTACTATTGCTGTGGCATCACAGAAATGCATGTAGTGCTGTCCCTTTCCTTCTTACATGTTGTTGAGCATGCCCTGTGCTTATCTTTGGATGTGGTGTACCTACCTTATGTCCACCAAGACATGTACAACAGTATTACTCCGCTCGCCGAACACAACTTGTGTGCAGGGAACACATTGTCACTGAGCAGAATTTCTGCTCAAGTTTGTTATCAGTGTCACTTACAGAGTCAGACACTGATTATGATGTTGACAGAGCTGTGTAAGTGGTTCCACTGATTTGCCCAACAGTACTCTGTAACTACTTATACATGGCTCGCCATCACGCGTGTGTGGAGGGGTGCCATGGCCACTGTTAACACTGCCGCAACAGGCCCACTATTGCTCATTATTTGGCTGAAGATCACATGTAACATGCATGTACTATCAGAAGTAGATATGTTGGCCATGCCTTTCCAGTGATGTGCAGAAATGCTCCACCTCTGTAGTGCCTCTCACAATGTAAGCTACACCATTCGGTCATATTCCACTTTACAATTTCTTAAAATCATTTTTTATTGAAAAATTTTGTTGAAAGAAAGCAAGAACCATTGAAAAACATCAATACCATATTATATCATGTAACAATACAACAATATTATTCTTCTCACATTTATAGATAACTATATA
>NC_056737.1:933583576-933653576 GCF_019279795.1 Protopterus annectens
TTTTCCTGAGCTACTTAGCAGTTCTCAGTAATTCTGTAACTTCTACTTATGGAACTACTTGAAATACCCTGCTTGCTTTTTTAGTATTTTTGTAAAGACATTTACTGGGAAGACTAAAGGTCAATAACTTATAAACTTATAAACCCTGACAGAGCTTATCAGGAAACATTATTACTTCCATGTTAAAATGTTTTGAGTCTTTTATTCTACACAGAAAATGAGAATATGTTGAATTTTAAAGTGAAAATTATTCAGTCCATTTGAAGTTCATTTGGATGCCTGTATTCATAAAATGTGACATTTGCTTCACTGCAGCTGAGAACTATTTCTAATAAAATGCATTACTTCTCTCACAGACAGTACTGAAAACTCAAACACCCCTTGGCTCCTGAAGTCAGTGCCATTATGACACTTAAAGGTAATGCATGTCCCTGATGTATAGAGTTTCCCCTCGCCGAGGCATAGGTCAACTAGGCGGCCGCCTAGGGCGCCGCAGCAGCAGGGGTGCTTATTTGGTGTAGGTAGACTAGGATGGGGGCACCAGATGGTGTGGTAGGGGGCGCCGTGGAGCCCTTTTGCCTAGGGCACCAGTCGACCTAAGGCCGTTCCGCCCTCGGTCCCAATTGCCCATTATGAAGTTAGTGTTGTTATGTCAGTAAAGGTAGTGTAATCCTTGGTTTCTAGTGTTGAACACTAACCCCTGATCCCTGCATGGACGGCAGTACTACTATGGCATTTAATTAAATTATCCTTGAAATCCAGTGGCTCCCTCCACCCCAGACCCTTGTACTGATGTTATTGCTATTATGGTACTTAACTGTTGAGAACTTCATGGTGTTAGGTGGCTCTCCCACCCCTACTACCACAATGGGTTAGCCATGTTGATCTACATGACTACGTGATTTCTTGACTCATTTGATGTGTTCCAGGAGTTCAGGGGAGAACACATGGCTAATTAGCATATACCTCTCCCCTGGACTACCTCATTAGTATTCATCATGGCTGTGGAGTCAGCCCTATGCGTTGCTGTATGTTTTCATGTTAAACTACCATGCTGCACCAAGTTAGGATACTTACTAAATACCAAACGGTTACCGTGACTTGTACACAGAAGTGTCCATGTCACAGTACCTTCGTGAATTCCTCTGTAAGTCTTTGTAATAGGAGCAGACTCAATATCATATTAAACAGAAAATTCTACGCACTATGAAGAGAGAGAGAGGGACAGGGGGAGAGACTGGCTGACTTTTACCTGCTGTGTTGCTTCTTGTCTTGAAACAAAATCCACACAGAGACAGTATTTCTAAACCCCCAAAATAAATAAATAAATAATTTCTGTGTTTTAGCTTTATACCAGAAGATTGTCTCTGTGTAGATTTTTCAATACAGATGGAAAAATGAATCTAAACACTGGGTGTGGGAATAGAACAAATCTCTCTGATCTTCCGTGTATCAGAGATAAAGGGATAGTCTCTTTCCTGATGCCTTGAGTTTTCTCTTTAACGTGGTATTTATTTTATTTATTTTAAGTCATAGAATATAAAATCATATTCCACAATAAACAAAATCACATTTCATAATAGTTTTTATGTAAACACCATATTCCACTTCCATTATGATCCATGTTGGTAAATTACAGCGAAGATAAACAGTAGTAACAAATCAGCAGTGAATTTAAATACAATCTGAAAACAGATTCAGCAGAGAATAAGGCACCCTAAAGTAGAACAGCATTAGATCAACCATAAGAATTCATCAAAAGGGTTCATACAGGACTGGTAACAAAGTTAGAGTATATCTTAGCATAGTATGAGTGCAGTTCATTCTTGTTGTAGACAATACATAAGTTCTTGTGTCTTTCGGCTTTTCTCGGTTAGGGGTCGCAACAGCGGAACTCCAGTCCGCTAATGATTGGCAGTAGGTTTTTACGTACCGAGTTGCCGGCTCTGACGCACAACCTTCAACGAAGGTATGCCCATTCACGCATGTCTCCTCACAGAAGGCGCTCTAGTTGAGAATCGAGCAGGACGACGTCTTACTGTGAGGCGACAACGCTACTTGCTTATTTCTTGAGTTGATATTGCTGTGTTCACTTGCCTAGAAAATAAATTCTAACAAATTATGGAATTGTCTCGGAGTCAGAGTAAAGATAGTGTGTTTTGGTCTCTTTCATCTGGTCATATATATGGAGCTGTCAATCCTTATTTATATTTCTTGTTCCAGTACAAATCTGTGTAAACACTATGTTTAAAGAGCAGTTCTGCAAACGGGGAATTCAGTTGTTTAGCTGCAGAATGAAGCAGATGCTTTTTCACTGTAGCTGACTAACATTCCTTATTTATATTAAGTAGGAAACAGCTGTGTTTTCCCTTTTATCTGGCTCTTGGGGGAGCTTTGCATTCATCATCCTCACATGGTAGGCAAACACCAAGCTTTGCTAATTTTATTTACCTGGGTGATTCCCTTATTTATCTCCAGAGCAAACAGCAAGCTGTGCTTTGTTTATATGAGTAATATTTTTGTTCTTCCAACAGAAAACAATGTGCTGTGTCTTCATTAGTTACCTCACCTGCCTTATTAGAGGCACTTTTATTAACTACTTGGATAGTTTTCATATTTATCTTTCTGACTGTAAGCGTGCAATTGCTATTTTTCCCTGCTAAAATAAGCTGTTATCAATTTGTTTAGTCAGGTAACTGATATCTTTATGTTGGAAACTGTGAGCATATTTTCCTCATTAACCTTGCTGTATATAAAATGCAGTTTGCACTCTTTTGTTGATGACTTCTGTTTATTCCCTTGTAGTTTATCAGTTGTCTGCTTTTTTGTTAGTGAAATTCTTAGCCAAATACCTACGTATATTTTCTTACACATATTTCACATGTATTTCAGCTATCAAAATGCAGAACTATGCTTTATTTATTTGATAAAATGCTTTGTGTAAACTGACATAAATGTTGAATTCTTTTTACCTTGTTTTTATTTTATGTTGATCAGCTAAGATCTCTGTTTAACATGCATTTTTGTGCGTACAGACTGGAAGGTATTTTCATTATTTTTAATGGCATTTGACCTCAAAAGAATTGCGACAAATTCCAAAAGACTTGCGCTCAGTGTAAGTGACTGAAGTCCAGTGTAAGCCTGGCCTGCTTCCAAAAGACTTGTTGTCAGTATAAATGTCTTACACTGTTGTAAAGCCTATCCATAAATCAGGCCTACACTGGAACAAGATTCCAATAGACTTGCTCTCATAGGATCATTGGATCATAGGAGGTTATTTGGCTAATGGCCCTGGGGCCCTTACAAGCCTAGCCTAGAGTTTATCCCCAAAAAAGAAACTTCAGTCAGCACCTGTCACCCATGTCAGTGAGGGACAAAGGTGGAACCCCTGGGACAGATTTGTGGTTTCCAATCCACTCATCAAGGTTGCACTTGAAGAGGGTCAGTGAGGTACTCTGTTTGACATGTATGGGAAGTCTATTCCAGAGACGTGGCAGCCTCTGGGAGACAAACCTGTTTCTCCAGCAGGTTTTGTTTATATCCCATATTAGATTTAGGCCTTTTGAGTGGGTAATGCGCAAGGAGTTCGATTTATGAATATGGAGAATCTCTAAAGAGGGACAGGGTCTGATATTGCCTTGTAGGGGAGACACAGATCACCTCTAAGCAATCTGTTCAATACCAAGTTGAGTGATAATGATTTGAGCCTGTCCACATAGGACATGTGTTGGAGGCCATGGATTCTCTTTGTGAGATATTTCTGTGGTCTTTCCAGTTGGTGCAGATGTTTAGAGAGGTACATACCAAACAGGGCATTATACTCAATTATAGGCCTAATGTGGAAGGAGTACAGAGAGGTAATAACCTCCTTTTTCTGGATGTAATCCCTTTAATTATGAGATGGACCAAGCAAAAGGCTTTTCTGACCACTGCCGCTACAAGATGGTTGAATGTAAGATTGTTGTCAACCTGAGTACCAAGGTCTCTCACCACAGGTTGTGTGCTAAGGGGGTTGCCATTCATCTGATAATCAGAAGGAGCCATGTTTTTGCCAAATGGTATGGTAATAATTTTTTTTGCATTTAACTTAAGGCTGTGACTTTGGCACCAGTCATTTCTTGCTGTGAGACCCTCTTGCAGTATGTTAACATGATCTGGGGAGTCAATGACAGCACCCAACTTACAGTCATCTGCAAACTTGGTCAGCCACAGGCCCTTTGTCTTTGCCTGGACCTTTGAGAAGTAGATGCCAAACAGTAGGGGTCCCAGGACAGATCCCTGGGGAACACCACTAGTGACAGGTCTTCTGTTGGAAGTGGTGGCACCTATTATGACCTTGTGGGTCCTATCATTGAGCCAGTTGGCCACCCACCTGATGAGACAGGGATTTACACCAAGTTGAGTTAGCTTTCTTGATTTGAGATAGCTTTTCCTGAGTGGGAGATTGTGTCAACAGCCTTTGCCAAGTCAAGGTAAGCTGTATGTACTGACTTTCCCTCATCCAGAGCCTTGGTGACAGTCTCAAAGAAGACAACCAGGTTCAACAGGCAAGATCTGCCCCTGACATATCCAAATTGGGTGGGGTCAAGTGCTTGTAGATTGCCTATGTCCTTGTTTATGAGATCCATAATAATATGCTCCATGGCTTTACCGATCAGACTTGTCAAACTAATAGGTTTATAAGTTCATAGGTAAGTACTAGGCTATCTGCCCATGGGCATTTATAAGCCTAGCCACAGAGTGATGGCTTTTGCCTCCCCATTAGATTAGTAACCTGGGCCTCTGTCAACAGGGCTTCTGAAGTGATCCCAGGGTAGAACTTACGATTACCCGTCCACTCATCAAGATTTCTCTTGAAGAGGGTCATAGAGGAGCTCTGTCAAATATGAATTGGGATTCTATTCCAGAGTGAGGGGAGTCACTGGGACAGGACTCTATCCCTCCAGTATGTCCTGTTTATTGTTGTACATAGGTTCAAGTCGCTAGAACGAGTGGTTCTGAGGGATTTCGTTTTTTTGAGGTGAAGCATGTCCATTAGTTCAGGGTTTGACATGGCCCTATAGGTCAGGCATAGGTCACCTCTGAGCAGACGGTAAGCGACTGAGAAGAGCTGGAGCTTTTTTAGTCGTGCTTCATAGAGTAATTGTTTAAGGCCCTTAATCCTCTTAGTGAGGTACTTTTGTGGTCTTTCTAGTTGTTGCAGGTGTCTAGTGAGGTACATCCCAAATGGGACATTGTACTCTATTATGGGCCTAATGAGTGAGGAGTAAAGGGGCACAAGCACTTCCTTGGATCTGGATGAGAAACCCTTTGTGATCAGATGTGCCACATAGAAGGATTTCCTGACCGTTTTGGCTATGTGGTTATCAAAGGAGAGCATGCTATCTACTTGGGTACCCAGGTCCGTAATTACTTCTTCTGTACTTAGTGGATTCCCATCTATGTGGTAGTTTGTAGGTACTTTGTTTTTCCCAAATGGGATTACTATGCATTTTTGGAATTTAGCTTGAGGCCGTGACTTTGACACCAGTTGTTTGTCTCTGTGAGACCCTTTTGCAGGATGTCTGTGTCAGCTAGAGAGTCAATTATTGCACCCAATTTACAGTCATCTGTGAACTTGGTTAGCCACAGTCCCTCTGCCTTTGCCTGTACTTTGGAGAAATATATACCAAACAGAAGGGGTCCCAGGACTGAGCCCTGTGGGACTCCGCTTGTGACTGGTTTGGAGTCAGACATGGCACCTGCCACTCTTACCGTGTGGGTTCTGTCTGAGAGCCAACTGGCAACCTATCTCGTGACATGGGGGTTGATATTTAAGCTGGTGAGTTTGTCTATGATTCCTGAGTGTGGGATGGTGTCGACCACCTTAGCGAGGTCCAGATATGCTGTGTGGACCACCTTCCCTTCATCTATGGCCTTGGTGACTGTTTCGAAGAAGTTGACCAAGTTCAGGAGGCAAGATCTGCCTTTAACAAAGCCGAACTGGGTGGGGTCCAGTGTCTGGAGGTTCCCAATGTCCCTGTTAATGAGCTCCATGATAATGTGTTCCATGGCTTTGCAGACCAAGCTAGTCAAGCTTATAGGGCTATAGTTCCCAGGGTCAGTTGTGGCACCACCTTTGTGGAGTGGTATGACTATTGCTGTACGCCATTCTTTGGGTACATAGCCTGTAGAGAGGCTGAGTTTGAATAGTGATTTGAGATGGGGGGGTTAGTTCATTTTGAAGCTCGTGTAAGACACAACCTGGGATAGCATCTGGTCCCACTGATGCTGTGTTTTTGGCATTTGCAAGGGCTGTCTTTACTTGTGTGTCTGAGATATTTGGAGCGCCACATTCTTCTGGGATGGGTGCTAGCCCCTTTGGTGGAGGGGGGGGTGAACTTTGCACTGAACTTGTCAGCCAGGATGTTGGCAATGTCGGTTGGTTCAGTGTATTTATGGCCATTATGCACTAGCTCAGAGCATATCTGAGAGTTTGCCCCTAGACTCTTGACATAGTTAAAGAAGGCCTTGTGGTTATCCTTAGAGTCATTGGCTATTTTTCTTTCGAAGTTGGCCTTGGATGATTTAATGAGGGAGCGCAGTTTTTTACTGATGTTAATCAGAGATGCCTTCTTATTTTGGGATTTTGTTCTATCTTGCAGGAGTTTCCTCCTTCTGTTGTAAAGTTTATTTATGGCCGGGGTCCACCAGACTGGCTTCCTCTTTTTTGAGGAGTTGGTCTTGGTTTTACTTGGGATGGCTCGGTCCATGCATTCTTGAAGGTGTTCATAGAATGCACTTGTAAAGGATTCTGCCGTTAGGTCATCATTTTCCATTTGATAGGGAGCTTTGAAACTGCCCACCTTGGTCTTGAGGAGTGTGAAGTTGGCTTTAGAGAAGTTTTTTACCTTGATTTCCTTGACTGGGGGGGGGGGGTTGGGATGTGGATGTCCAGTGTGATTAGTTTGTGATCTGATCTTACCAATGACGAGTTTACCTCAGGTGTGGAACATAGGTTCCCCATGTTGGTGATGACCAGGTCCAGTATGTTGTCACCTCTTGTGGGAGTGGTGACCAGCTGTTCAAGTGCATTTGAGTTTATAAACTCAAGGAAGCATTGGGCTAGGGCGTTTGAGCTTGAGTAGTTTTCCCAGTCAATGTTTGGATAGTTGAAGTCACCCAGTAGCATGGTGTTGGGTAGAATCTTCATACTTTCTAATGTTCTCAGGAATGCTGTGTGAGGGTCCTGAGACAAGGTGGGAGATCTGTAGCAAGCTATAAATTGAAGAGTCAATTTACCCGCTGTCAATTCCACTTGGATGGTCTCAGATTCTGCGTGCTGTGCTACTAACCTGGAGGTGTGGGTGTTCTTGATGAATATGGACACACCCCCTCCTTTTGTGTTCCGTTCCTGGTTTTGGGAACTAAAGGTATGGTAGGAGTTATAGCCTGGTAGTGCTGGGGTGCTCTCTGGAGCCTTGAACCAGGTATCTGTCACTGCACATACGTTGATTTCTTCCATACTAAGGAGAGCCTTGAGTGCGTGCATTTTGAGGTTTAGACTTCTGGCATTGAGCAGCATTACCCTCAGTTTTCTGTTTATTATTGTTGTTTATGGAGGCGGGTTTGTCTTTTGAGCCTTGCCTAAAAAAGGCAGTATTGGGGATGATAGTAATGGGACGATAGTTTCCCGGGTCAGTACTGGCATCACTTTTCTGTAAGGAGATGACAATGGCAGTTCTCCACTCTGCTGGAATGAAGCCTGTAATTAGGCTGTGGCTGAATAAGGTGTTCAATGGCGAAGCTAGTTCTTGCTGAAGATGCAGAATACAGCCTGGGATATTATCAGGTCCCATGGAAGCTGTGTTCTTTGCCTTGGATAGGGCCTTTAACACTTGATCTATGGAGATGTGAGTTGTGGGACAAGTATCAGGGATGTCGAATGGCCCTTTGTAGGGGATAGGGGGTGAAGTTTGCACTGAATCTATCAGCTAGAGGGTTGGCTAAATCAACAGGATCAGTGTTAAGTGGTACCATTAAGGTGTAAGTAACTTACTACAATGTCTTAAAATGGAATAAGTCACCTATATTAAAAGCAAATCTTTTGGAATCAGGTCCATTTTTTTTTTTAGTTAGCCAGGAAGTTTCACTACAAAGCTGCAGTATGCAAATATTGAGCTCTGTGGGTATTCCTTCAGTGCAGTGCTGTTTTGTCTTAATCTGCGGTATACAAGCTTTTTTTCATTCTTTATTTATCAAGCTATATATAAACAGGAGAGCTGTAAATTCCTCTTTTTTCATTGTGCATGAGCCCTGAATTATTTTTTTTCCATTAATCAAGTACTAAGTGTTTTAGGTAATAAATACAGTATCTATTAGAGTATTTTATCCTGAGACACATTCTGTTAGCTCAGTGAGGTTTACATTTCTAGTTAAGTGAACATTTTTTTCATGTTCACAAAGTAAACACAGAGTGCCAGTATATATCTAGGCATATTGCCTTTATTTCTTTCTTTCACAGAGTGAAGACTTTGTAGCCGTGCTGAAATATGCTTTTTCTACATGTCTCTGACTTTCAACTAGCTAAAGCTTCAGCTCAAGGAAAATATTGCCTAAGCTTTAGCTTATCAAAACATCTCTAAAACATACACTTTATTTATTTATTTTATTGATTTTCACACTTGTTAACCAGGTTAGTCCAATTGAGAACAGGCCCATTTTCAGTGGAGACCTGAAGAAAAAAGCTCCAAGATAGATAATTACAATTTTACAGTAATAGGTTTCACAAAGTAACAAAGACTATTTTGCAATAGTTATACATAGTAAGATAGTATGCTTTTTTTAAAGAAAGAAAAAGAAACATAATAATAAACACATAGTTATAATGATGCAAGCATAGTACATCCCGTACAGATTATATAGTTCAATAGCTTTATCTAAATAGAGCAGATCCAGAAAACTTACTGTTCAAAGTGGGAGTGACAGGTGATAGAAACAGGATTAAGAAGGATCATGGCAGGAGCATAACCAAGTTTTCTGGAGAAAGTTTTTTCAGTTCTTTTTTAAAGCTGTTAGTGTGTGGAATGCAACGTAAATTGGCAGGGAATTTGTTCCAGAATTTTGTTATGGAGGATTTATAGAAACCATTGCCAATGTTCATTTTGTAATTATAAGTCTGGAGAAGGGATTTGTCAGTACTGTGTAAGGGGTGGGAAGGGTTATAGTAACTGACTAGACTGCAGAGAGAGGGGCAGGCAGTTGGTTTATTGAGAAGGAAGTGGGTTATATGGAGTTGAGATAATGTGAGATGATGGGGAAGTTCTATCCAGTGTAGTTTATTAAGAGCATGACAATGATAGGTTGAATTTGGTAAGTTAGCTGCAAATGTTGCAATTTTATTATAAGTTTGTTCCAGTTTGGAGAGCAGACAGGATTGAAGGTTAGTAAGAACTGGGGCTCCATAGAAGAGGCTAGGGAGTAGGTAAGCTTGTGCCAGGGATAATCTGAAATTGAAAGAGAGAAATTGTTTATTGTGATATAAAAGATCAAGTTTTTCATTCGTTTTCTTAATCGATTGCTGGATTTGCAAGTCAGATTTTAGTTGGTCATCAATTGTCATTCCTAGTAATTTCATAAGTGTTTCAACATTAATGATGGTTATATTTAAGGAGGAGATGGAGAAGGAGAGCTTAAGGTGATCACTAGCCTCGGGGAGAAAGAGAAGGAGTTTTGTTTTTTTCGGATTCAGAATAAGTTGATTTTCATTAAGCCAGCTTTCAACAGAGAGGAAAGATTGTTGTGTAAGTATCTGAAGTTGTGAGATTGAGCTGCAGGATGTGATCAGGATAGAGTCATCAGCATACTGTATGAGGGTAGAGTGGGTAGTGGAAGACTGGGGGTCATTGGTAAAAATGTTAAAAAGAAAGGGTCCCAGGATAGATCCCTGGGGTATGAAAGTGTGTATGGATAGAAACATAGAATAAGAAGACTGCCATTTGACAGACTGTAGTCTGTCTGAGAGATAGCTGGAGAACCAAGAGGGAGTAGAGGAGGAAAGGTGTAAGTCAGACAGTTTGTTAAGTAGTTTGGAGTGTGGTACTGTGTCAAATGGTTTTGAAAGATCTAAGAAGAGACAAGAGACCAGTTTGCTGTTATCTCTGGCATCTGCTATAGTGTGAGTAAAGAATAGATGGTATTGTGTTTGGTCAAAATCCATGTTGGGTAGGAGTCAGGAGATTATTGTGGATGAGGAATTTCAGTATCTGGTTATGTATGCATTTTTCAAGAATTTTGGATAGTGGAGATAATATAGCAATGGGTCTATAATGGGAGGGATCGGTGGAATTGCTACCTTTGTGAAGGGGAATCACGTAGAAAGACTTTCAGATGTTGGGTACAGTAGCTTCTTTAATAGATCTATTAATAAGTATTGAGACTGATGGGCAATAGTGTCAGCTGCTGGTTTCAGAAAGTGAGAGGGTAGATTGTCAGCAGAGGGAGAGCAAGTTTTAAGTTTTAGAAGGAGACACTTTATGTAGGAAGTTGCGATATGGTTGAGAGAGAAACATATTTTATTATTTGTGGTTTGAGAAATAGTTTTTGGAGAGAGGTTGGAGTTGGCATTAGTTAATTCACTAATAGTATCAATAAAATACTGGTTAAGGAGAGAGGCGGTGTCTTGGTCTGCAAGGCTGGGGTAAGAGTTGGGAGTTTGAGGTTTACCAGAGTGAAGGACTGAGTTAACATTTCTCCAGAAGTTTTTGGGGTTGGATTGATAAGTGGATTGTGCCTTGAGGTAAAAGTTTTTTTATCATTGTTTTTTGGTGCAATTTCTTATTTCTTTAAATAATTGGCAGTGAGTGGGGGATTTGTCTTTTTGCCAGGTTTTCCAGGCCGTATCTTATTTGTTCATTAGCATATGAGTACCTTTACATAGTCAGGGGGTATAGTTTGATTTTATCTGTATTTTGTAAGGAGGTGCTAGTGAGTCGAGTATGCCAAGAAAGATGTGATTGAATTCGAATAAGGCATAATTGAGAGGAAGTGAGTGTAGTAGGCCAATTAACAGAGGAGAGCCTATCATTGAAATTGGTGGGGTTGAAGTCAGAGAGTTTACGGCAGAATTTATGTAGATGTGGTTTATTTAGTTGGGAGTAAATCTTTGAATACTGATGGGTAAGTAATCACTCAAGGTATCATGAAGGGTTCTAGGGTTATGGCAGAGAAGGGGGTTGCTGGTTAGGATCCAGTCCAGTGTTGTGCTGTTATTGGAGTTTTTATTTAGTCTTGTAAGGTTACAATTAGCTAAGTAAAGCTGAACAAATGGATGCTTTGGGCAGGGGAGTAGGTGTCAAGTGTGCACCAATTAATATTTACATCTCCTAGCAGGACTGTTTCATAGGCTACATTTTGTGACACCCAGGAAAGTATGTTTCCAATGATTGGGATGTTCTTACAAGGTGGGATATATATTCAGGTGATAGCGAGCTTTTTGTGATTGTTTAGGTGGCAGCTTAGAATTAGAAATTTTGCAGGGTGGAAGTCTGGTTTAGCAATGGGTAGGGTACTGAGGGTCAGACAGTCAGAATATAGGATTGCTACACCTCCACCTTTTTTGTAGTTCTATCTAGTCAGTATATTTTAAAGCTGGGGATAGTATATCTGTGCTAAGGATATGAGGTTTAAACAAGGTTTCTGATGGTGCTAGTAAGTGAGGGGAATAATTTGAAATCCATGCATGAAGGTCGGTAACTTTATTTAATAGGCTTTGTACACTAATGGATAGAATAGATAAGTTCTTAAGAGAAGGAGAGTGGGGATACAGGAAGATGGCGATGCAGTGTGAGTGGGAGTAGTGGTTAGTTGGGTTAGGGGGAGGATTGTTTGAGCAATGAGTGGAAGTGAATTAGATCGTCCTGGGTTAGGGTGGATGTCACCTGCTAGCAAGAGGGTGGTGACTGATGGGTTGGGTTTGGGAGCAAGGGACTTGAGTGTAAGATGTTTAAGTCTAGCAAAGAGGTGGGGGTTACTGAAATATTTTGTAATTAAATATTTGAGTAAAAGAGGTGCAAAGAGCGAGAGAGGGTAAATGATGTAGAGGTGGACTGACTGTTATTAAAGTAGGGTAGGGTTGGTGTTGGTTTTTCATAGTAAAGGTTGCTATAATAAGAAGAAAGGGAGGTGAGAATGAGTAAATCAAATTTAGGATCATGGTTAGGGAGGGCTTTGGTTGAGAGATTGTTGGGATTGGTGGTGGGAGGAAATGGGGCATCTATATCAGAACATCGAATGCTAAAAATAGCGAATGCTCTTTTGTGAAACTTTAAAATGTCGAAGGAACGGATCAGTAAATTTTTTCCCAGTGAAGAAAAATTTGCTGATCCAAAAAAAAAAAACAAAAAAAAACAATGTACAGGAATAATAAACTGAGGGGGCTATGCCCCCACTCCCCCAACTTAAATATACCAACTCCAAGATCACACCACAGTGGAGAAAACAGCAAAGTCCAGAGAATGGCCCATCGATTTTTTTTCCCTGGAAAAAAAAATCGATGTTCCATACCTTCAACATTTTTCGAGTTTCACATTTTAAAGTTTGATAAAAGAGCATTTGCTAATTTAAGCATTCACTCTTCTGATAGGAGCCCAAAATGGGAATGATGTCAATGTGTAGAGTAGGGAGGACAATAGCTTAAAGAATGGGGTGCGGTTTAAGGTCTGAGAGGAGATAGGAGTATATGTAGTTGGAGGTGATTGGATAGTTATGTGGGAGGGCACAAACTGTCTAGAGTATAAATTTAGTGAAAGTGGAGGTGGGAATGGGGGTAGGGTAGGGGAGCAGAGTGAGCCCAAGTGAAGTGAAGGGCAAACAGAGTGAGATGAAACCAGGACTGAGGGATACAGTGGTAAGGAGAAAAAAGAAAAAACAGTCAACAACTTACACAAGGGCTTACATTTTGCAGGAGGGAGCAAACCCATACATACCTTCAATGTGGGGGGTTACCCCCTCCCACACCCCCTTACTTAAATGGCCATGAAAAAACACACACACAGCAAAACAGTGCTAACATACAAATAGAAGCCACAGTACAACTGATTTTCTCTATGAAACACCAGTCACAGACTTGAAGATCATTATACTGTAATCAATGAGTTGAAGTCTCATCCTGTTAATGCTCAGTGAATTGTAGGCAATGGAAAAATACATGACCATATCTACTGTTATCATTTTTTAGCTTGATAACATTCTACTGATGAGGTTATCCCTCTGTGTTCAATGAGCTGAATCATTTGTATTTTTGCAGAGTAATTTACACACCCCTTAATACCTTGAAAACTCTTGCAGATACATTTCTTTAGATTGTCATGGTATTTCAGTCTGGGTCCTTTAAAAATCTTTTTAGGGAGTTCTGGTTTCTTCTCTTTAGAGTATTTACAGTATTTAGTGTAATTATCTTTTTGCTATTTCTGTTTCTTTGTGTGAAAAGCAAGACTTGCATATATTTATTTATAGTGTGCAGACTGAGGTGTGGGTTCTTTATTAGTCTTGATTTTATTTACCTGATTACAATGATCTATTTCCTCACTGTTTTTGCTTATATTACAAGTTATCAGGCTTTGTTAATGTGAGCCTTTTATTTATTTATTTGAATTTGTTATCCTGGGTAGAGCACTGTTCACAGTTGACTCATTTCAGTCTCATCCTGGACATGAATAAATGCAGATATAATATACATAGATGTATGATACAGTTTGAGTATGAAGAGAAAAAAAGCATACAGTTAAATATAGTAAGACTGTAGAAAACATGCACGTGTGTAGTAATTGGAAGCAGTAACAATATGTGAGTCATACAGTAATATGCATTTATGTACAATTGTCAAGGCATGAGCATGTAGGATAGGTGGGTATAAAAGGAGGGCGCAGGAGGCAGAGAGAGAGGCTGAGGGAAGCAGACGTGATCAGGTGATGTTGTCAGAGGAGCGGCATTGACACTTGGCTGCTAACTTAAGATGAGTTTTAAGCTGAGTTCAGAAGTGAGAGTAGGAAGTAGAGTCTTTGATATAGTAGGGAGGGGAGGACCAAAGTTTGGGACCCAGTATTGTGAAACTGTAGGATGTATATCGAAGCTTTGTGTTTGGAGCATGTAGGTAGGGAGATGAGAGTGTGGCATTAGAGGTTGTATCTGGACGGAGGCCTTGTTAGCTTAACTGCTAAGAGAGAAATGGCTTGATTGTTAAGAAGTTTAAGTAAAAGAGAGCCTAGAAGGAGCTAGCATCTCTGTAGGACTGGGAAACAGTTGGATTTTTCAAAGGTTTTGCAGGGATCTTCCTGTTTTGGGGAAATGGTAACAAACCTCCACATTATGTTCCCTATAATTTGTATATGTTTTGAATCCGTTTTTGAGGCTGGAGCGATCAGTGAAAGTTCATATTCCAAGTAAGCTCCAGGATGTCTTTGCCTATTGCTGTTCTTGTAGGTTTGGCAAGGAGATCAAAGATTTTATTGAGCTTTCCTCAAACCAAAGTCCTCAAGCCTGACACATATATATCAAGAAAAGTAGTTTTGCCCTCATCATACAAAAATTAATATGTTGCACTGTAACACACACATGCACACACGCGCACACATGCGCACACACACACACACACACACACACACACACACACACACACACACACACACACTGCAAATTAACAAGATCTGGTATATTCAGTTATTATTTTACTGTTGATTTACAGATATATTCACACATATATTCATTCATTTATTATTATCCATTTAATTTTATTCTGTCCCATATAAAATAAAGCAAGCTATATGCTACTTATTTTCCTTTGTATGCTTGTTAAGCATCATTTCACCACTGATGCAGTTCAGTAACATTCTATCCCCTCTTATGGGCAAGAACCTTACATTGGTTTTGCCCTCAGCCATGCAGTCATAATTTTTTTTTAAGCCTGACTATTCATTCTGAATGCAAGATCTACAGGATTGCATGTGTGATGGTGGAGTGAAAGAGCTTGTCAACCACTTCACCATGTGACTGCATCCAGTAGTCCTATCCTATTTGAAAACTGATATCCCCATCCATCTCTGGTCATCACCAGGAAGTGTTAGTAGAGTGACCCTTCCTCACACCTCCTTCCAGCTGGCCAGAGCCATAATGAGGCCAGTCTCACCATTTGAGAAAGTACTTTATGTATCAAGCTTATATAATAAAGCTGAAAGTGGGAAGATATGATCTCCATAAAAGTGGGTAGAGACTCTCATTTTTCATGTGATAGAAGCATTGCTAAGGATAAGTCAGACTGCAAAAAGTTCTGTAATAAAGCTTTCATAATTAACTCCAAGGAATATGACTCCTTCAAAGACTGGCGCAGTCTCTCATATTATATGTGTTACAAAACAGGCTAATAAAGTCTGGCCATAGCCTCATAAAAGCTGGCATTTTCAATGATCAAAGTGTAAACCACTCTGTTAGATAAACCTGATGAAGCTCAGGTGAAAGTGTTTTCTTAAATATTGTTCTGTAGTGGTAGCTCATGGAGTATTGTCATGTTTTGTTTGTTAGAAATAAAAATAACCTTTTAACTAAGAATGAGGTTTCACAGCCTGCTGAGCTGGTAAACCCTCACAGGTCTTTAAGGAATATTCAAGTAACAGACTAACCTCTAAACTTTCTGATTGGTTCTTTGTTTTGTCATCTCCCAGATTTTCCTCCAGTCAGCTTTCCTGGACCCTCCCACCATTGTCTGTTACTGCCTTTAAATAATTGACCTGTTAAATGTAACGTATTGAAAAAAGAAAACTAATCTATCTCGCTACTTAAATGAATAAACTACTTGAAACTTCACAAGGCACCTTCAGGGAGGGTATCAGAGAGAGAGTCTCCTAGATCTGCTATCTAAAGTGATTTTATCTGGAGTTATCCTTTATGCTATGTTTCTTATTAGTCCTGTCACCCTCTGGGTCACAGGTGGGATACCAGACTTAACTCAATTCTTTTGGATTACCTCTGTGTGAATTAAAGAAAATGGATACCATTTATGACTACACTCTAATCCACAAGGACAAAGTAAATGACTTTGTAAGTGAGCAGTTTTCCCATTTTGATCATAAAGACAACCATGAATGAAAATAAAAGCGGTATCTCTTTCAGCTACAGTCCAAATCATAAACACACAGAAAAAAGGTTTTGCAAGCAAATACTTTTCTTAGTTTCAAATCTAGCCTGTCACCTATTTTGCCTTTGAGAGAAAATCCAGACAGAATGCAGTGATAATACATAAACGTCAGATGTTAATCAGACGACAGAACTGAAATTCTAACTGTGGAGTACTGCAAATGCAGTATTCAAGATGGCACATGTACAAGTGTTAGCATGTCCAGATGAAATATAAAAGGAAATCTACATTTTGGATGAATGTTCTAAATTTGTGAACACGTGAATGTTCTAAACTTGTGAATACAGATACTATATTGCTTAATGCCTCCATACTGGAAAGTACAATATGTCTCACATACAGCAAAAGCCAACACCCCTCGTCCTCTAATCTTGATGATAAATTATTGATTTTCTCCAAACATATTTATGTTGTTTAATATTTTCATGAGTTGGGATGGTTAACTCCCCAAAAAGAAGTCTAGCCTTTAACACAGAAGACTAAAGCTCTGACTTGTTAATAAGCTGCTTCCTCTGCCAAGGGTACAGAGTTTGAATCTTTCCTTCATCATTTACCTACAGTGTGACCCTGGGAAAATCACTTAACCAGACAGTGCTTTGGGAAATATGGGCTTGGCTACTAAATTATTTACTGGCCTGCATACTTAGTAACTACTTATGAACAGTCCCTCAACCACATAGTGAAATTGTCTGCCTTCCTTACCTTTTAAAATACTTGCTACTGATAATATTAGCAGTTTATCACATTTGGAAGCAACAGACATATTTGTGCCACTTCATTCAGGGTTACAAAATGGAGTTACAAGTAAGTATACATTTTAATAAACCTTTATGGGTTCCCACTGTATCTTCAGTGGCCATAAATGTGATACTTGGAACTGTGAAAATTTAAATGCAATTACAGAGATAGTTATACTAACTACAAAGCTGCTATAACTCAGAGTGTTCCATCTTCTCCAAGTTGTAGTGATCTTAGAGTTAGTAAGTAGCAAGGGAGTGGAGTGCAGGTCCCCACAACTGAAGGGACAGGGGAGTTACCTCCTGCAAATGAAACTTTAATGGGTGGCAGTGACCCTTGAAGTTCAGCTGTGTGGGGAATGAGGGGTAGAAGAAAGCACTAGCCACCAGGGGGTTCTCTAAATACAAGCATCATAATGGAATCTACAGCAGTATGGGGATTGGGTGGAGGTGGGACACTAGCCACCAGGTGTTAGTCTAAACACGAATGTCCTAATGGTACCTACAGCAACATGAGGATTAGGGGAAGGGGGACACTAGCCACCATGAGAATTCTAAATGCAAGTGCCATAATAAGTCCGATAGCAAAACAGGGATGGTGGGTCCAGGAGAAACACTAGTCACCAGAGATAATACAAATACACCTTAATGGGACTTAAATTATTGCAGGGATCAGGGGGAGAGGGAAACACTGGCCACCGGGCTTTCTACACTTGTGCCATAATGGCACTTAAACAATTATGGGGATCTAGGATGGGTTGGAGCACTAGACGGCAAAGAGTACTCTAAACACATGTGATTTAATGTAATTTCAACCTGTGTAGTGATCAGGGTTTGGAGGGACCACAAGATAGGAGAAGCAAAGACATCTTATGAATCAGTACAGGGACTGTGGTGTTTATGTGTTTAGATGTGTACTTTTGGTGTGAGAGAGTGACTGGAAGGATTCCTATGTCTACATGATGCTGCCACAGTAGTTAACTAAGGAGACATGCAGATCAGCATAGATTTGCACATTATTGTAGTAACTGCAATTCAGAGACATGCAAATTAGCCAATAATTAGGTTTTACCTCATTTCGGCTCATATGTCTCTGAATCATAGCTCTCAACCAATCAGGGACAAACATCAACAGAATCAAGGACAAACTGAGAACTAATCAGGGATAATCAGGGACACTTTTAAAATATCGGTGCTATTAACTTGAGGCATTGACAGATTAAGATAATGTAAATTAATATGCATTTTCTGAAGCAAAAGAAGTCTGTATCTCTAATTATTGTCATAATTTATTAAGTGTAATTCATCACTTTTCTCCAAAAGTCAGCACTTTTAGGAGGGATTAAGAGAGACAGATCTAAAAACTGAGTCAAAATCAGGTACATCTGTGAAAATCAGGAATAGTTGAGAGGTATGCTCTGAATCACAGAATACCACACCATGAGCATAGGGCCTTTTTATGGCTCATGCTAAGCCCTTTAAAGAATCCCAGCATAAGATATGTTTCTTATAGTCCAAAACAGTATCATTATAGCAAGGGTAACATACAAGTATTTATTGTGTCACAAATAGGGTAACATTTCACACTTTTTATTAACACAAAATAAGGTATGCAAGCCACAGTCCTCCTCTATAAATAATGACAATGATATATAAAAAGTAAAATAAAGATTCAAATCTAAAAAAAAATGTTTCACACTATAAAACAGGAAATAGCTTTGTTCTTGTACCATTATTATAGTCCTTCATATCACAGATACCACATAAAAAGTGACGACTCAACAGTTTACACTCAATTCACATTTAACATGTGTTTAAAGCCCAGATAGCAGTTAAACATCTGTCAACAAAATATTCAGCTTTGGACTTAGAGCAACAGTCAATGAATTTATAGCCCATATAATTCTATGCAAGTTTGTTTTGGCAAATTGAGTGAGCTAAACTGAAAACGATAGCTCAGTATGACATTTCTGTATAGAAGAGCAGTATGCAACACTGCTTCCATCTTAATGTCCTTCCGCATTATGTTTCTGCATAATTATAGTTTATTTATTTATTTATTTGCATTTGTTGACCAGGAGAGTCCACTGGGTCATGGTGACCCGTTTTCAGTGGAGGCCCGGGGAGAAAAGCTCAACAAGAATTTACATTAATGATAATAGTAGTAAGTAAGAGATGTTACATAACAGAGAACATTAAGAATGTAACAGAAATAGAAAAAAACATAGTGTGCCATAGGCTTTCTTGTGTAACATTCCTTGCAAAGGAAAAATGATAAGAAAAATTACTTTTCTGAGAGAATAGTATACTTGAGAGTAAGAGATACTAATTGATAATGTCATCATTTTCCGTAAGCTATAGAGATATACATTTATCTTTGAGAAACTGTAGAGGATCTATGAGCTGGGGGGGGTTAGGTAGGAGCATGAGAGGGGTATCCCATTTGGAGGACAGGTGTGAGAGCAGGTAGGTCTTGAAGTTGTTGTGGTTAGACATGTTGCGTAGTGCAGTGGGGAGAGAGTTTCATAGTTTAGCTATGGTGCAGGCTAGCAGTAGTTGGCCGGGGGGGGGGGGTGAAAAGGTTTGCATACTTGTAGGAGATGTTGGTTCTCAGATCTTAGGGAGTGGGAGGATATGTAGGGTATCAGGGATGTGGAAAGGGATGGGCAGTCAGCTGGTTTGAAGATCAGCATATGTGCGGTGGTAAGTTGCAGATATCTGAGGTAGTTGGGCAGTTCTAACCATTTGAGGGTGTGTAGGGAGTAGCAATGATGAGATGAATTTCTGGTGTTGGTGGCAAATTTGCAAATTTTATGGTAGCAGGATTCAAGTTTGGAACATAGGCCTAGTTGGAGATTGGTGAATAAGGGATTGCCGTACATGAAAGAGGGGAGGAGGAAGGCAGATGCAAGTGTTTGCCAGGAGGAAGGGTTGAGATATGGTTGTGTCTGTAGAAGAGACCATTTTTTTGATGGGTTTTCTTAATATTTGAGTGTATGTGTGAGTCAAACTTTAGGTTTTCATCAATGATGATGCCTAGCAGTTTGGTACTGGGAACTATTTCAAAAGGGGTGTTATTTTGGCTTATAATGGAGAAAAGATTTCTGTCAAGAGTAGAGTTTCTAGTGGGTCTGAAAATCATTAGTTTTTGTTTTGCTGGTGTTAAGGGCAAGGTGATTTGATTGCATCCAGGATTCTGTTTTGGAAAAGGCAACTTGGGTTTGTAGGAGTAGTTCAGAGGGGGAAGAGGAAGAGCAGATGATGGTGGAGTCATCTGCATACTGGATAACAGAGGCTTTGGGAATGGAGAGGTGGAAGTTATTGATAAATACATTAAAGAGTAGAGGGCCGAGTACTGAAACCTGAGGAACACCTGTGGGTGTGGGTAGGAAAGATGAGGTAGATTCTTCCCACTGGACTGCTTGTTGGCAGTTGGATAGGTAGCTGGTGAACCAAGTTAAGGTGGAGGGAGAAAGGTTTAAGAATGAGAGGTGGGAGAGGAGTAAGGAATGGGAGATGGTGTTGAATGCCTTAGATAGATTTAAAAACAGTGATAATACATATTTGCCCTTGTCACATGCTAGGTTGATAGTCTCAAGAAAGGAAAGGGGGGCAATCATGGTACTATGGTCAAGGCGAAAACCATGTTGGGTATGGGAGAGGAGATTGTTCTGAGTTAGATAATGTATGATTTGTGAATAGATAGTTTTTTCTAGTATTTTTGAGAGAGGGGGAAGTATGGCTATAGGTCTAAAACTGGTTATGCCTGTGTTTTTACCACCTTTGTGTAGAGGGATGATGTATGTGTGGCGCCAGATGGTTGGGAACGTATGACTCTTGTATTGATCTATTTATAAGACTAGATATGGAGTAGGAGGGTGGTAGATTGTCTGGTGCATTGCGACAGGGTTTTAGCTTGAGGAGAAGCCTTTTTATTGTGTTTGTGGGGATGGGTTTTAGGCAGAAAAGTGAGGTAGGAAGAGGTTAGTTGATGGGGTAAGGAGGGCTAGAGGGGGTCAGGGAAAATTTGCTATGCAATCTATAAATAATGAGATGAATTTAGTGGCAGTTTCGAGGCTGGTAAGGGTGGGATCTGGGCAAGTGTTGCTATTATTACCAGGGTGAAGAATGGAGGAAATGGTGTTCCAAAAATTGTTTGGATTGGATGAGTGCATGGTTTGGAGTTTGTTGTAGTAGGTTTTGCAATCTTTAGTTATTGGCTTTTTGGCTAGTTTTGCAGTTGTTTAAATTCTAGGAAGGAGGTGATTGTGTTTTGTGTTTGGCATTGTTTCCATTTTTGGTCACGTTGATACATGATGTGTTTAGTTTCATAGGATAGCCAGGGGCAGAGATTGGTTCTGATTCATTTGGATCTGAGGGGTGTTTGTTGATTTAAAATAGTAAGGAATGTTTTATTGAAATAGGATACTGCACAGTCTAGTGGTAGGGTTTTTAGGGGTGACCAGTCAGTTTGTTTCAGGCATTCTGAGAATATTTCAGGGTTGAAAAAGGCTAGGTTGCGGGTTTGGCTATATTGGTGATGTTTTTGTAGAGGGGAGGATATACAGTCCATGAAAGCAGGTATGTAGTCACTAAGAGGATCGGGTAGTATACCTGCATTTGAGGCCATGTGGGGGTGGGTAGTTAGTATCCAATCTATGATGGTACCAGAATTTCCATCTCTGTTAAGCCTGGTTGGAAGGTTGATAAATTGGGTGAAGTTGTATAGATTAATTGAAATGGATGGGGTGTCAGTGTTTAGAGAGGCCCAGTTAATGTTCATATCGCCAAGGATATAGATTTCTATTTTGATATTGGAACTAAACCAAGATAAGATGTCTTCTAGAGTTTTGATGTTTTCACCTGGGGGTATATAGATGGAGCAAATGCATATAGATTTGAAATTGTTAAGTTTTAAGTAGCCTATTATCATTTCAGCATTGGAAAAGGTAGGGATGGGGTTCATATATGGAGTTAGTGTATGGGTGGAGAAGTAGATGATAGCCACTCCACCTCCTTTTTTCTGGGTTCTGTCATTGCAAAGGATCTGGTAATCTGGTGGGAGTATTTCACTGTCTGAGATGGAGGGTTTAAGCCATGTCTCACAGATGGTGGTTATGTCGGGTTTGTTGTGACTGAGCCAAGCATGGAGGTTGAGGATTTTATTTTTGATGCTTTGTGCATTGATTGTGGTGAGTTGGATGGTTTTGGGTTTTGGGGGTGTGTTGGTAAGGTTACTGAGAGTTTTGGTGGGGTTGGGACCAGGGTTAGGGTGAATGTCATCTGAGAGCGAGAGGGAGGTAAATAGGAAAAGTTGATTGAGGTGGTGAATAGGAGAGAGGGTGGAAAGGTAGAGAAAGGGTAGTGTTTTTTGGAATTAATACTTCCAGTAGGGTAAGGGGAGGGTGGGCTTGGGAATATTTTGGGTTTTAATAGATGGGTTGAGTTGGAAGAATAGAGTTCAGGGTAGATTAGGCTATAAACTGGGTTTTTTTTTGAGAGGTAGGGGCAGTGGCATGGGGGATGTGAGTTGGGTGAGTGTTGGGGAGGAGTGTAAGGAAGGTGAGACAGGGGAGGGAGATGAGTAGGCTAGTTTGGATTAAGATGTGTGAGGAGATAGTAGTCATGGTTATTGGAGTGTGTGGGGTTGACCTGAATGGGAGTGGGTGGAGTTTGTTGGATTGGGTGTGATTGTAGGGAGGAGTCAGGTTAGGTATAAATTTCCAGATAGTGAGGGCGGGGAGCATTTGGGGGCAGGGTAGGGGAGCGAAGTGAGCCCATAGGGCGAACGGAGTGGGATAAGCCAAGAGGAGTGAGTGGTCCACAGAACAATTAACAATCAGTTACTGGGACTGCAGTAGTTGGGACAGTGCTATAGCCAGAGGGTGAATATGTTTATGCGTAAGATGTTTCTGCCAAGTATTTGGTGACCATGAGGTTGGACAAATAAAACATCTCTTGTCTCATTAACTGAAATCAACATGTCTGAATATGAGTGTGTTTGAAAGAGCAACTGGAAATCTTTAGGTTATTAGGCACTTACTTCCTTCAATTAAATACATTTTGGCAAGATCAGTATCTTCTAAAAATTCTAAGCCATTAGGAATAGCTTTTCTTCTGTCTCGCTCCCTGTCTCTCAGCTTCTCTCTCTCTTTTTCTAAGATTATCCCTTTCATTTCAGAGATCCTGTCAAGGGGAAAAATCTAAAATCACACATGCTATTTATTTCTATGATTATTTTGATTAAGCACTTTTCTGCATTCATATAGTTCACTATTCCTAACTAAATAAAATCACGTTTCCTTCATGAAGGATGATCCAATCATTCTGTAACCATTTCAGCAATGAGAGGCTTATCCCCAACTGATTTCAAGTCACTATTTTATCACATACTTGACTGGGTGATGCAGTGTTAAAACCAATAAAAACTTGCATGAAGTAAGACCCAACAGCAGTGATGGCTACTTAAAAGAACTGTCCAACAAATGTAGCAAGCAGCTGCTATAGTGTATACTCTGTACAAACACTACAGCACTTGGATTTTTAGTTGCAAAAAGAAATATTGTTTTATTTTAAACTGTAGCAAACTGCTTGCTACAAATGTAGCAAGCAATTGATGCCGTGTGTACCCTGTATGGCTCTACAGTGCTCATGTTTTTAGTTTAAAAAATCTTGTTTTCTTTTAAACTGTAGCAAGTTGCTACAGTGCTTAGGTTTTTAGTGAAAAAAAATAAAGAAATCTTGTTTTCTTTAAACTGTAAGCGAACTGATTGCTACAAAATGTATTGAGCAGTTGCTACAGTTTAGACCACACACAAAACACTACATTGCTCAGGTTTGACCCCAAATGCAATATCAGCTTTTAAAAGGCAGTATACATTAAAGAGAGATAGCTAATCACTCCCCCCTAACACTTTATGCCTGGGGCTGTTGCCCCTTCACCCTGCCCTAGCTACTGTTCTGATCACAACAGTTGGGCACCACACCTTTGGGACAAGTCAATTGCTAGGCTCTGATACTCTCATTAATTTCAGGGTAAATGTTCTGTTATATAGGTTAAAGAGTTTCTTCCTTTTATCTTATTTAATAATGTTTTAGGGGTACCACACTGGTTTGCTTTTAAGGTTTCTCATTCAAATTAATGCATTTGTCCAGGTACGTGGAGAACTTTTCTTCATAATTCTTTTGCAGTATCAACATTATGGGTAATACTGTTTTACTCAAATTTGGACATTTCATCATAGATTTGCAGAAGGTATGTATACTTACAGTCTTTCAATTCTATGATATGTGCTTCTGATGATTTGGAGATTTTTATGGAGAAGGTTATTAGTTTGTGATCTGACTTGAAAAGTGAGAGGGATACCTTGGAGATGGTACATATTGTTAACTAAGTTTCTTCGGACTAGTTGTGTTTACTACCGGATTCATTAACAATCTAGTCCAGGGAGTTCTTGTTTATAAAATACAAGAATTTTTGTACATATCCTACACCAATGGCATAGATCCCCTAGTTTATCACTGGATGATTAAAATCACCAAGGTCAACAGCATTCCTACTTATGGGATGTTTATCAACAATATTTAGGAATGGTCTGTGACTTTCTGGAGACATATAGGGGATCCTGTAGCATGCTATTATCTGATAGTTGATCCTGTTTAGCATAATTTGAATCTCTATAAGCCTGTCTTTCAGGTCTCTAGATATCTGTCTTGACTGAAATTTCTAACAAATATGGATATACCACTACAGTTTCTTTCTGGTCTAAAGAAGAGATAAGTACAAAACTCAAATACTGAGGAAGTGTTCTCTGTGCACTTAAACCAGGTTTGAACACAAACATTGATGTACTCTCAATGCAGCAGATCCTCAAGGTCCCACTTTTAGTTGTTTAGACTTCTAGCATTAAGTAGACCTACCTTGATATGGTCCAGTTTTTGGTTTGTTTTGCAAGTTACGTTGAGAGGTCCATCATCTGGACCCTACCTAAAAAGACAAAATGGGGATAGCAATAGCTTTCACCAGTATGCAGAAGCTTTGGAATGAGAGGTGCAAACCATCCAGGAGCAAGCGCAGTTGTCAAGCATCTTATCCCATGCTGGCACTTACAAGATGCCCCTTGAAGGACAACGGGTGTTTATCCAATTGTTAAAGCCAATTATATTTTCTTTATAGCTTGGCATTATTTCTGAAGAGCATATCAGTTTATATAAGAGTGGCAGGAGGCAGGAAGACTATGTCATGAGGAACAGACTAATTATTAGCATAGCTGATAGTGAACATGTTTTTTTCTATTTTAAACAAACTATATGAAACTCATATTATAAACAAGAAAAAAAAGAATGGATAAGCAAAATATAGTGAATAAAGGAAAGAGATAACCAAAAATTAATGAAAGTGTTATTAGATCTGATCAAAAATGCTGATTAAAACAAATTGTGCACTGTGTTACAGTGGGAAGAATTATTTTAGTGATAACAATATGTAGTCTGGCATTAACTCAGACACCATATACTATCAATGATAAAAAATGAACACTTTTATTAAAGAAACTTCCCTTTGAGAAGTGCCTGATTGAAATGTTAATCAACAGATTTCAAATACCAGACACAGTACACCAATTCAGGTGATGTGAAAGGAAAAAAAAACAAAATAAAAAAGCAATAGATAGGGATGGTGCAATAGCCAAAAGAAGAAGAAAATCAGAAACTAGAATGTGCAATCATATTCAGACGATAGATGAAATAAATCTAAAAATATGAAGATAGTCAAACCCAAAATAGAGATTTAATGAGAGTAGCACAAAAACAACATGACAAAACAAAATAAAAGAGCTGAAACACACAATAACCTGAAAGAAAAAAATGATAGGAAACAATAAAAAAAATATATCTTAGCAGTAGGTATCAGAATAACCCCAATAAAGCTAAATAAAAACAATACAAAGGAAATAGAAAGTGAAGTAGAATTAAGTGTAGAAAGGGAGCGTTAGAAATTTAGCATTAAGTACAGCTGACAGGGTAAGCTTGAGCAATGACTGGTATAACAAATAGGAGACTCAATAATTAGAGCTACTGATAAATATATTTGCAAAAATAGCAGTTTCATGAAGACTGTTAGGTACTTACCCATGACAAACCTCAAAACGTAAGAGAGACTTTAAAGAGGTTTGTAAAATATGACAAAATATTTAATAAAGTTATAATGTGGGAACAAATTATGTTGTTTGTGAAGAAAGGCATGCTCTGTCTAGTAATATTTGTGACCTGATGACTTCTGTATCTAACATGGGATTAAAATCTGTGTTCGTAATCTGAGAATTTGCAAAGTAAGCAAATAACCATGGCATTAAGCTTAGAGAAATGAGTGGGTGAATGTGTATGTGAAACCAAACCACTAATCTCTTTGGCTGAGCGTATATTAATCATCTTGCTTTATTCGTTAGTGAACATTTTTTAATGATAGTAATAACTTAAGCTAGCCATGCATATATACCTTACATCTAAATGGTACACAGTCCATCTCCAGGTTACACGAAGATGCATATTGCCCTGGTGCAACATATATACATTACATCTAAATGGTACACAGTCCATCTCCAGGGTACACGGAGATGCATATTGCCCTGGTGCAACATATATACCTTACATCTAAATGGTACACAGTCCATCTCCAGGGTACATAGAGATGCATATTGCCCTGGTGCAATACTATGTTCACTGGAGCTGCTTTTGAGCTGTTCCATAACTTCATGCATAGTTCAGAGAGAGGACACACTGAATGCATATGCAATGCTTCAGTATCATATACCTCAGCCAGTTGTATACTTGTTTCCTGTACATTTATTCATTTTCTCAGCTCAATCCATATATCAGAATCTGGCTACAAGCACAACATCTGCACAAGATAAACAGCCTTATAGAAATTAATGTATACAGTCATGTAAAATTTCTTATTTTGTCCATATACATTGGCAGGACTAATCCTTCCATTTGCAGCAATGCCTGTGTGCTGTGAAAAACTGTGCTCACATTATTTCTTTTATTTCTGCAAATTTTCATTGAGGTATTCCAAGGATATGGTCTGCAAAGTACATAGAAGTTTAGCAAATCTGCTGGGGATGCAGAAATAAATAAAATAGAAGATAAAAGACTGTAACAATTTTTTATTCCCAAAGTCTTAGGAATTCCATGTTGCACACAAAGTTTAACATTTCTGGAAATATGCGAAGTCTACATTCATCAGTAATTTGTAGTGGAACAAGTTTAATACAGTACTACAACTTACAACCAAGAAATTGTGAAATAATGTGAGAAGCAGCCATAGATAAATGAACTCATTAGGAATATCATAATATGCAATGCACTGGCCTCAACAGTGGCATCTGTAGCATGGGAACCTGTATGAGAGGGAACTAGTAAGGGCAGCAGGATGGCTTAATAGTAAGAGTTTTGTCTTACAGCTGCAGAATCAAGGGTTCAGTCCTGATTTCAGGTCACTGTTTCTATGGAATTTTATAAGCTCTTTCTGTGTCTGCATGGGTTTTGTCTGGGAACTTAATATGTTGACTGCAAAAGTGAAGGGAAGTTTGCTAATGAGCCTTTAAAATTGTCGCTATGTATTTTATAGCAAAGTTCAGTATTTAAAGCATTTAAATAATTAAACATAATAACCAAACTGTTTTATATTAACATAAGAAGTTCATTTCTACCCCCATGCAACACACACGTTATGTAATCGGATACTGGGACATGGGGATGAGAAAAGTGTAAGGCCTATGGGAAAATTTCTGAATTGCAGTCATGTCTTGCTGTTCAAAGCTGAAACATGGTCAGTACTTTACAATTGCACACTTACGATATACACCAGTAAAGCCATGCCAAATGAGACCTGTTTTTGTCATCATTTTAAAAGGGAGAACGTTCCTGATCTCCTCTGAAGCTGCTTAGACATCCTCTATCTTCAAGCAAACATTATGGCAAAGTAAGTGAGATTATTAGCCTTGAAAAGTATATTGCTCTAGAGGTATGCTGTATGCTATGCTGTATGATAATCCTTGCAGTCATTAGTGTAAACCTCCTGTGTGTAGGGCTCTGAAAGTCAAAACTTCACTCTCCTTTCACAGAATGATATGAAGAGACTTTCTCCTATTTTCACATAATGATGTGAAGAGATTATTTACAGTTTGTTAATTAGGATGCAAATGCTCAGCATGCACTGGGGGTGTTGTAGAGTGGTTGCAAAAACCTGAAATGTACCTCTTATAGACAGTTTTCTAGCAATTTGTAGTACAATGGCATTAAAAACAACTGTCTAATTCTGAGAGAAAAAAAACAGAAGCTGATGCAGGTAGCAAACTCATCCTATAAGTAGACCATACCCTTATTTATATACTCTGACTTATCCAGCTGGACCAGCCAGTAAGCAATTGTAAATAGTAATAATAATAATAAAAAAATAATAATAATAATAATAATAATAATAATAATAATTTGACCCAGTAAGACTGCTGCCTCAGAATCCTTCAGCCTGGTGATGATTTATAGACATACATCTTCTGCAAATATCTTGGTCTGAAGTGCAAATAAATATACAGCTGTTTAATGTTAGAAGCTTAATAATCATATCTGATGTTTCCTTGTTTACATTCTACCATGTAGGTATTCTTAGTGAGTTATGTGATTATATATAGCAAAACTGAAGGTAGAACTATTAGGAATACAGTTGCAGATGTCATTCCTTCTAGGGAAAATCTTAAGGTTTGAGAAAGTGAGCCTTTTTAAGAAGTGTGTTGGTAAGACTGTATGAAATAAGAAATAATATATAAGTATAACAAATTATTATTTATTTTATTCAGTCAGTAGACATTATTACAACAAACAATAGTAATTTCAGTATTAGCAACCTGTTAAGATGATATTTTATTTTAAGCTAACCTTAATGGTAATATTGCCAGTACAATACATTAGAGATGACAATGAACATATATAGATGTTTATTTCTATTATAATTTATTGTGAAGATGTACGTACGGTTCCACTAAACTTTATGGTTAATACTGGGTTCTAACCTGGAAAAAAATGTTTTCAGTAACTGAGTTAAAAGTCTCTTACACTAAATAACCTGTTACTGTATTCCAAACCCAGGTCTTCAGTTTTACTGTTTGCAATAATAATAAAAAGCAATAACGCAGATATGGTGGCATGCAGTGATGGAAAGGATACAGGTGAAGAATGAGGACAACTGAAGTAGCTCACATTCAGAAGAAAGTGGTGAGCTCTTTAATTTTCTTATGCATATGGAAAGTAACATGGCTGAAATTCATGGACATGGATTCATCTTAATATCATTCTGTGAAAGCATGGACAAGACAGAACACAGAATTCTCCAGAGTTTTATTCTAGTGCAGTGATCCCAAAGGTGCAAATCAATATATATGCAAATATCTGCATAATGGCATTCACATATGCCTTTTCAAAGTCTTAGTACAACAAGCCAGCACAGTAGCGACAGATCATGGTCATGTAGTTTCACCCCAAACATATTACAAGTGGACCTTGTTTATCATGTAAAATACCTATCCCCTTATGGCTCCCACCTAAGGATCAGACCATGATCATATAGTAAATTCCCCATCTCATCACAAGAGGAAATTGTATATGACAGAGAATACCTGCCATGTCAAGGATCACTTTCTGTGTTATGTCCCCACCCAGAGTGTGCGTGTGTGTGCGTGTGTGTGTGTGTGTGTGTGTGTGTGTGTGTGTGTGTGTGTGTGTCTGTGTGTGTGTGTGTGTGTGTGTGTGCATGTGTGTGTGTGTGTGTGTGTGTGTGTGTGTGTGTGTGTGTGTGTGTGTGTGCGCATGTGTGTCCACATGTGTGTAGAAAAATTCTGTAGAGATAGATATATATGGCCTGGAGCCTACTGAAGAGGATCACAGGTTCTCTCAACTGACCATTCCCTACCTTTGGTCTACCAGGGGAGCTTGAAGCTATTATCAGCAGCCTCCCCAGTTCATAACTTGGAGATGGATCCCTTTAATGTCCCTCTGGGCCAAGATGGGAGTTGACATGTCAACTGCTCATACCCCACCCTGTCCATAGACAGGTGTGCTCCCTTCCTCTTGTGACTAACTGCATAATGTGTGTTGTCCATCTCCACTTGTCACCTACTTCTAATACTTTTGAAATTAGCCTTTACAGGAAGTGTTTTGTGCAGTATAAGTTGGGGGGGGGGGTTGAAATCCCATTACAGTTGCATGCCTTAGTCTGGCAGTTGGCACAGACGATTATGACTATGAGATGTTAATGCTCTACTTGCTGTGGACCAGGGTTTGATTTCCCCTCAACCTTTGTGTGACCTTGAGCAAGCCCTTACTCAGACAGTGCTTTGGGGTAATTAGGAATCTGGCCGAGCCACAGTAATGATCTCCTGCACTGCAGGCCTAGTAATTTCGTATGAACCATTTGTTTGCCCACTTCTTGTCTCTTCCCATTCCATGTCTCTCCAAAGGAGTCTGTACTTCCAAACCTATTTGTCTCTGTTATTCTGGGGTTGCTTCTCTCTGCCCCCACAGAGTATCATATACCTCCTTTCCAACCCTGCTTTAGCTTACCTTTTCTCATATAACAACTGGCTCTATCCCTGCAAAAAATGTACCCCCCCCCCATCCTGAACACTTCTATGTCTGTTGTCTTTAGTGTGGCCTGCTTGCTTTTCTATTTTTCCTAATTATCTGTCTACCACTTTCCTTCTCTTTTATGAACTTAACAGATGTCCACACTTACAGACACCATAGCAGTCCAGCTGCATATAATATATGACCAGTTAGCTGCATGCAGTGTGTGGTGACATCCTGTTGAGAGACATGGTAACATATGCAGTCTAGCTGTTACAAGCAATGCTTTATATTAAGATATATCTAGCTCAGTTCAAATGTTCTGTACTCGTGAGACCCCCCCCTAATGTACACACAGCTGATGTTTGCAGTGTGTCATGCCCTTTTGTGTATGTGTCTTCTTGCACTGCTGTGCCTACTTGTTCAGTTTCACTGCACAGCTAGACCACATGCATATTTTTGAATCAGGAGCATCTTTATTAACTAAATTAAACATCTCATAAAATGTAGGAAAACAAAATTAAGAATAACTTGATCTAACAACTATCTGTAGAAAAAAAAATTATAGATTATAATTGTTCAGTATCAAAACACTTAAAATAGCCAGTTTATTCCTGGCTCATAAAAAGCTAGGAGAAGTCCAGTGATACAAGTCAGAAATATCAAGAAAAGTCATTTATATCTACTGCAAGAGCTGCTTATTAGCTAAACACAGTGAATTTGTATCTTGGTGCAGCGGTAGGGTTGTCACCTCACAGCAAGAGGTTCTCCTGTTCGATTCTCAGCTGGAGCACCTTCTCTGCAGAGTCTGCATGCCCTCCCCGTGGTCGAGTGGCATTCGAAAGACATGCATGAATGGGTGTGCCTTCATTGAAGGTTGGGCATCGGGCTGGCACCTTGGCACTGTAAAAATCAACTGCCAATCATTAGCGGACCGGAGTTCCACTGTGGCGACCCCTAACCAGGAAAAGCCAAAAGAAGGACTTACTAGATGATCCATTTATCTAGGAAAAAGAGAAAGCTACCCTATTATTCCTGTGGGGGTTGAATGGGTATATCAAAACTATGCATATTCTGAGAGGAACATTGCATCTTGTGTGAGTAGGACAATAACTGAATCCTCTTATAGACCCATAGCATTAACTTGGCCCATATAACTCTTAAGAGGATTCCCATGAGAAACAACAAAAGAATGCACCAAACATGAAAGCTACAAGATCCACTTTGGCATAACAAGCCTACCAGGCTAGACCACCTGCATAGTCTCTACATGGCTTATTAACCTAAAAAACAGCTCGATGCCCATAAGTGCTGCATGTTTTCATTTAGATATTCAAGGCCTCACAATGTTTTCACATAATGCCATTTAGCAGTGTAAGACATGCAAAAAAGTGCAGTGCATCTCTATGAATCCCTGCTCATTAGAAGAAGAAAGTGCAAACTTATATTGTATATCACTGTTATTTACAAACTGTTTTAATTTTACAATAAATTCAATGGTGTTAACAGCAAAAAATAATGTGGCTTACTGTAGATTATAAGGCTTAAAGAAAATTTACAGTTTGTCAGCAAAAAAAAAACAAAAAAAACTACCTTATAAACTTTACTGCAACTTCTGTTTGTCAGTTATTGCAATGACTGACAACTTTTAGTCAAGTGTATTTTTTTTACCTCTACATTACAATAATATAAAAACAACTTATGAGAAACAATTAAATGAAATGGAGGGAAGCAGAAAAGCAAATGAAATGAAAGTATTTTTTCTTTCTGAGAGAAATGATTTAAATAATGAAGATGGCCCCCCGGATTCACAAATCCACCGTGTAAGACTAAATAAGTCTTACTCGGAGGCTGCAGTTGAACAGTATGACGTCAGCATTCCATGAATATTCATGAGAGCACACTGACTCAACCCCAAGTCCAACATGGACTGTGCAGGCAAGCAGGGGGCATGTCCGACTGCAGAGCAGTGTAAAGGTCTATGTCCCTGCAAGTGTGTTAAAAAACAAAATGCCAACACACAAGAGCGAGTCTGCTCAAATGTCCCTGTACCCAACACCACACTCCCTGACATTGTAAACCCCAGCACAGTTATAAAAAGTAAAACATTAATCTTTCCTAATCCCCAATATAGCTGCCCGTATTTGCGCGTGTGTGCGCGCGGGTGTGCCCATTGCTTAGCTGCAGTTAGCAATCTCGACATGGAAGAGCATAATGAGGAATGTTTATGCAAATTAAGCCAAATAGTAATAGCATAGTGGTAGAGCGTTCACACAAAGAGGGGGCATTCACGGTTCGAGTCCCACCACTCCCCTTCCTATTTTATGTTCCAAATTAGTATATGAAATAATTACTGACCTATATGATGAAACTTTTACTAAAAGGCATTCAACTGGCTTTTGTATCAGTGAACAAAATGTACATTTATAAAGGAACCTGACATATAATTGGCCGCAGTTAAGCAACGCTTAACCCAGCGCAATATAGTTGCCCCTAGGTAACTCACGCTTTACCCAGCACAATGTAGTTGCCCATAGCTTAATCGCGCTTTACCCAGCGCAAAATAGTTGCCCATAGCTAAATAGTGCTTCACCCAGCACAAGTGGTTTGCACGGAGGTGCGCGCCGTGCCAACCAGTGCACCGTCAGGCAACGTGGAGCAACGTAAAGCAAAGTTGCTTAAACACAGCCATGCCCCCTAACCTGTCTGGACAGTAGTAAAATAAAAAGCAATGATAAGGTTTGAACCCAGGACACTGTGCACCATAATCAAACTACTTAAACACTAAGCCACGACAGCTTAGGATAAACATCCACTGTTAGCATGTGTGCGCTTAGCTAAGCATTGCTAAGCATCACGCAAACCCGCTTACAACTGCTTAAAAGTGCCTTAGTCACTCTAGGTCAGGGCCCTTGTTCTGCTCAGCAGCAAAATTAAAATACCTTTGTCAGTCTTGAACCCCAGACCTTGGACACATAAGACTGCATGAAGTACCAGTAAGCCACAACAGATATACAATATGTTTGTGCTGCCAAAAATATATCATGCATTACAATGAGTGACTGTAAAAGAAAAATAGGAAGGCCATAACACAAAGCCTGTTCTGTGGATCTTTACCAGCAATTGTTGTGGGATTGCATTACATGAATGTGATGTGAGAAGCAGCCAATCAAGCAGAAAATAATCTTGCAGAGGCACTTTACAACCCCCACACAGTATCATAGCAGCACAAACACTGGCATACCTGAGTAGGGCAGAGGCCATACCTCCTAACTCAGTCAACTTTCCAGGGATGTCCCTGATTGTGAAACATATTTTAGCTGTGTCCCTCAGAATCCCATAGAAAAGTACTGATGTCAGTCAGAATGGTGGGCTATTACACAATGAATACTGACAATAATTACTGTAGACACTGCTTGTATGTCATGAAAGGAGTACTAATCCATATGCATTGCTTCACTGAAGTATACACCTACTGTTCCTATTATGTGTAAGGTGTACCTCACTTTCAACTACATATCCATGACACCATGCAAAGATGTATGTGACTGTTCCATAGGCCTGGCAGAGGCCCAAACACACAGGCATATAGGCTATAATGCTGTTACACACTCTGCAAATAGCTTTCTTAGGCCCTCCACAAGCATACCCTTATGTAGGGGTATAACACAGAAATACCAATGAATGTAGTCATGTACTGGTAGCAACTGACAATAACAATGCCATTGTAACAGTGCTGAAAACACCTGTGAGTTGCACAGACAAAGAATGACAGTGTAACCTCTGGCTACCATCTGGGTAAGTTCACAGGTGGGAACCATGCAGACAGACAACCTGCCCTGATAAACACACAGGTACACACCAATCCTGCAAGTCCAGTAAGATAATATTCACATATTAATGCATAATGCTCTCAGTATGTAAGCCCCCCCCAATTAAAAGATACTTGTGCGTTTAGGGTCTACCAAGTGTGTAGGTAGGCATAATCAGTACATGAATTGTCCAGTTGTCCTGCAAACCCTGTGGTAATGTCAACAGTAAAAAACATACACCCTGCAGAAGTCAGTACATCAGTATTCACAGTATAGTCACATAAATGTTGTGTAAGCATTTGTAGTGGTGAGTAAAACTCTACACTGATAGCTCAGTATTGGAAGTGGCAACAGTCAGGTCTGAGTACAACATGGACATCACTGTCTACACCTCTAGCTTAATTTATAAGACGTATACCAACCTTCTGACTTACACAACAGTCTCCACAGCAAACAAGCATGGGCCCCACTCTGGATATCTGAAAGGGCTACGCCTACATACCTTAGCAATTTATAGCATTGGTTTACTATGACAGTGAGTACTGCAATTACCACTCAGCAGGCTGTATGCATTTACCAAATGCTGGGCAACAATTGGTGCAGAGGGCATCACATGCACATGTGCAAATACCTATAAAAGCAGATAGGACTTGCTATCCCCACATGCAATCATTACATTGCAAGTTCAACATAGTGAACAACGCTAAGCAGGAAAATAAAATAAAAATTTAAAAAAAAGTACGTTTCAGTACCAAAAAAAAAAAAAACATACACAGATGAACCCAGAAGGGACATACAGGTATGTAACAGTTTGAAGTTACCGGCAGGTAGTAGATGGTTATGGTTAGTACTGTTGATCCTCTGATACATGCATATGTGGCAGCAGTAGGTATGTATGCACTGATGGCATGCATAAGTATTGCCATGGAGAAATTGTTGGGCAGTTGTGTGCAGTGGGACATAAGTGTGACAGTTGTAGGTCAGCAGTACATGTCAAACATCTGAATATGCCATCTATGGTCAGTACAGTACTGTGTTTAATGGCAGTTATGATGAGTATTGCAAACACCTAGATAAATATGGATGTCACAGAGTAAGACATGCATGATAGTCACATAATGTGTAGCTTAGCACTGGCAACTGCTGTAGCAGGCTAGCATAGTAATGTATCATTTGCAGCTATGTATACCCTTGTACTATTACTGTATACACACATGTGACAACTGTCCGTGTCATAGCAAGCCCAACAGGTCATCCATGAGGTGTATGGACTTACAACAGTGTGGACCTTGTGTCTGTATGGCACACACATATGTCGAGATACATGTGTGTCTGATTTCTGAGCATCTGATCATGTGCATAGAGCAAGGGACATACTGCAACTGTTTGTGAAAGGCGGACATTAATATGTTTGTGCAGGTTATGTGCATATATATATATGTAGGTTGTAGTGTGTGTCAAACAAGACAGCATACAGTGCTGGCATATGACATGTGTTGTTCAAATGCTGTGGGTATGCTTTGTTAGGTATATAGTCTCCCAGATATGGGGTCCTGCTAAACATATATGAGCTGAGAGTACCTTCCATGCATTCTGCACAAGACTGTGCAATATCATTACATAACTGTATCCCCCTCAACCTTAGCATTATTGATATTCCCACCATGAAAGGTGGACTGTATATGTGCTGATATGCATATCAATAAGTACACCAGTGGATGTTGAAATGTACGCTCCAGATGAATGTTGTACATGTATTGCCATCCCTGTTGTTAAAAGCCCTGTATACATGAACTAACACATAGGTGGTAGTGTACTCAACACCGAAGGTGTGATAAGAGACTACGGGACACAGGTGGTCAGTAGTGTCCCTAATGATGGTCACTGTGCCACACTAGTCATGTAAATCTAGTACAGTCCACATGTCGTCAGTAAACGTGTGTCATCCATGGAAACAGAGGTCAGGGTTTCACTCCACTCATCAGTCATAACACCCATCATAGAGTACAATGTCCCTGTTGGTATGTACCTCAGAACACATACACAGCAACAGTAGATGCCAGACACATACCTCACAAAGAGTGTTACCGGATTCCAACAGATGCCCCATGCTGACTGTCTTACCAAACCAATTGTACACTGTGTCACATACCGCCTACCCAGAGGCTACCCCTGCCCAACATACAAAGCTATGGCAACCCCACAGGTGTTCGACGTGCTCCATGTAAACAGATGGAACACCAGACAAGATACACACTCTACTGATCAACACCTTGTAATGTAAAAAGCAGAACATGCTTGACTGGCACATCATCATAACAGACACATACCATACTGTGGAACCAACCACCTATCAACAGCATATGAAGGTCCTCATTAGCAGTTGCCATCAATAACCATGATGATTGCATGTGAGATAGGAAACACAACCCGGTAATCACCCCTGTGGCTCTGCATGACAGGGGCACAGGAACCTACATTACATGTGTGTTGTAGTGCAGGGTACCATATGTCTATGCTTCCATAGGCCATATGGATAACAGCCTATCAGCTACCTAGGATACGATACACACACGCATGTACCTGTTGCAACATATGCTATGTGAGGTTGACTGTGTGTGATGGAGAATGTGTATGTGAATGTGTCAATGATGCGTTTATGTGTGATAGCCTAGTGGGAGTCTGTGTATACCATGGTATGTAGTGTTGTAGCTCTAATCCCATCAAAAGGTCCGTATGCTATTGCCAGGCCTGAAAATCACTATGGCATATGTTGTGATGTACTCCCATGTTGTCGAATGGAGTGTGCCTTTGTAGGCTAAAGCAGTACATGTATGCTTATTGATTGTTAACACTAGTGAATACAAGTCAGGTATGGACTATAGTACCACCTGAAGCTGTATGCCACAACTGCACAGGATGGTCTATATCCACATGGCTTGGTAACACACTTTTGTTTTTTACCTGTAGTCCTCACACATCATATACCTCAGGCATGAGGTTATGTATGTGTTGACACACAGTAATGTATGGTACACAGGTAACTGTAATCTGGGTTGCCATACCCTTGTGTCTTGTAGGTATGTCTGATGTGTGTGTGGGTATGCCTGTAACATGTCCTCGGTGGTATGTGTGTCACAGGATATAGATGCCTATCTATCAACATGTATAGTGTAGTACAGTAGTATGCCACCTATAGTGGTGAATGTGCACATATTTTACTGAGGGGTTTGCTATCAACTAGTAGTGTGGTGTACTGCTAGTACTGTGACCGTACCATACATAGATTTAAATGGATGACAAATGTCTGTATGCATTAGCTTCATATACACCTCATGTGGCTAGGTGTTGCATTGTGTCACATACAGTGTGCCATGTACTGTTGTATAGTCCTACATACTAGTTTAACGTTGTGGCTGTGCAGAACATAGTTTGGTATTTAGCATGTACCAGGCACTGTCAGGCAGTTGTGGTCTTAGCAGTCATATGTGTTATTAAAAATGTGTATCTGCTGACAGCCAATAGGTTGCTATATATGGCATATCAATGATGTCTGTACATTAGAATGTTGAGTGTTCATCATGGCTTTTTCACAATTACTGTTTAATTGTCTTCCAGGGTTATGGCACACAACAGAAAGCCATCCTATACCCCTGAGGAGGAGGATGTTATCAGAGATGCACTCATCCAACATTATAATCTACTGTTTTCAAGATCCTGCCAGGACCAGCATGGTCGCACTGCACTATGGCAGGATGTTGTCAGTCGGGTGAATGATGTACGCATGCATAACTGAACTTATGAGCAGGTACGCCATCACTGCAGTGATTTAATCAGACATGTCCGACAGCATGCCTCCGATGTCCACAGACAACAGCTTGCCACAGGTGGTGGTGCTGCCACACTTCCCCCCCTCACCAGAGTGGAAGAGCTGCTACTCAGCGTGGTGGCTTCTGGACAACTGTTACAACACACCTGTGTCATCATGGAGGTTGGAGTCACCCAGCACAGCGACAACGAACATGCAGGTAACATGGCATATCCGTAGACCACTGTTATCCAAAGTGTTATACTATGCATTAATCAGATGTGTACTGTGTATGCAGAATATGTGGGGCCTGGTGTCATGCAATACTGATAATTTGGAACATTACCTGTATGCCTGTGACTGTCACCCCATCTACTACTGTATAATTGCATACTCACAGCAGCAATGCCATAGTTGTTGACACTGACATACTGTCTCATATCCTTGCAGGTCCCTCTGGTGTGATAGCAAGACAGGAGACCCATGCTGGTGAGTGGGCTACAGTCAATTTAGCATGTAACATCTGCATGTCATAGGAGAGTTGTAGGCAATATACACATGTTAAACACCTATGCATAGTGCATGCTGTGCATGTTCTCTGTGTGACTATGTACTTCACAGTGACATGAGTAGCTGACCCATACACATGCAACACACAGAGCATCATAAACAAGTGGGGTACACTGTAGTGGACATTATATAGGCATAGCCAATACACATGCACACAACATACACCACTTTATCATATGCAGTATGTGTTAATATGATACACATGGTGTATGTAGACACCTGCTGTAAGGTCATACTCCAGTATCCCATATGTCTTCAACATAACACACATACTATACCTGGGGGTAGAGCCCTATCATGGGGCAGTGTGACATGCGTCAACACACAACACAGTCATGTTAGGCAATGTTCCCTATTAAACACCTGACATGCCCATGCAATGACTGTCTGTGAACTGTTTAATGTAGCCTAAGTGGTGCAGGTCAGGTACAGCAAGATAGTTGCCAGTGTGACATGCATCAGTGTCCTTGAGTGACCACATGATGCTGCCTGATGATGGCTCATGGTACTACACTACATCCGGTTACAGTACCTGCAGTACTACACATAGCATTCATCGTTAGACACCTGACAGTTGTATGCATCTGGACATGGTTTGTATACCTATGAGTGATGGTGCACATGACATTGGGAAGTGTTTCAGACTTGCAGTGCAATGTTGTGTCCATGTACACATTGTCTAACAGGGTGAGGGCAGTCAGTGAACAACACACATGCATCAACGACATGTATACTGTTAACTACAAGAACTCTCTACACTTGCACTGCATGCTGTCGAGCAACACACATCCTGCATGTTGACACATGTGAGAGGACTCTTTGTATTGTGATACTGTACTGTACTCCACCATCAACCACTAACGACTATGTTCCATATTGCTGTAGGTGTGTGTGTGTGTCAACTTGAATGTGTAGTGTATTAGTGTGCATGTGTTAATGTGTGTGTGCATGTGTGCAAACATCCTGTACAGATGGTAAAGTGTGCTTCCTGTCTCCCTCCCACAGGTGCTGAGGTATTGTTGGATGAGTGCAGCGGGGAACCTGAGGTCACCAACACTAATAGTGACCATGATGATACATGTGTAGTGGCACAGGCATGTTTGACAGGGTCTGTCGGTGGTCCACCAATTGACAGTACACAGCTTTCCACCCCATCTATGCGCACATATGTACTGCCATTACATCCCTCAACACCAATGGCCTTAGGTGAGGAACAGCATATGGTAGGCATTGACCAGGAAAGTGTCGTATCCATGGCACATGCAACCCCACACAGCAGCCATGCCCAGACACACAGAACGGTACCACATAGGCATATGTCCAGGGGTTCTTGTGGGAGCATCGCTGGCCGTAATGCCCCTGGCAGGCCTGCCCGCACAGGTCTCACAACCTCAGGTATGTTCCAGGCTGTGATGCAAGTACAAGCACATATGGAACAGTACACCAGGCAGGGACTAAGGGCACAGAGGGCTCATAACACCATGATCAATGACAGTATCCATGACCTTGCCCTTGCCATCCACAATTACACCAATGTCATTGATAGACGTTGGGAGGAGACACTAGATGTCCTCTGCAATGTTATGTCCATGTGCCAGGACAGTGCAGGATGGCTGGGATGTCAACATGGACGTATGCCAGCAACGTCCTCAGCTAGCAGATGATGTGGGCAACAACCAAGTGCCAGCCACTCCTGTAGTGCCAGTACCAGCCCCAGCAATGTTGTGGCTGGTCTGTCAGTAGACCGTCCGAGACAACCACGTGCACATGGCTCTGGCCAGTCCGAGCAGGGACATGGGTCCAGTCAACATCCCTCTGCCTCTGATGATAGTACTCAGTCTGTCTTAGTACCCGATACAGTCCGTGTCACCCCAGGCAGGCACAGGTACTGTGTCTGTGGCCGGAGACAGTGATCTGTACAGCCTGGCAGGTACAGTCTGTGGCTGTTCCACAAACTCCCGTATTTGGCAGCCACAAGGGGGTACTGTGTGCATGCAGACACACACACATACTACCAACATGTAGGGCTAACACATACACATCACATCAACACTGACCCATACTGTACTGTTGTCCCTCATACACACACACACACACACACACACACACACACACACACACACACACATACATGTTGATTGGATGGGTCATTGTCGGGCTCTGGAAAACAACCACACACCCTGTGCATATGATGAAACTGTGCCACCTCCTGTCATCTGTGACATTGATGCAGGAACAGGATAACACAGTGCTGATGCACAGGGTGACCTACTAGCAGTGTAGCAATGTTAGCATGTTGTGAACAGTAATGGGTAATGATATCCTTGTAGGTGTATCTGAGCAGGCATGATGCATCCCAGCAGTGATTATCAATTTCGTATTGCATACACCAGTGTTAATCCCAAACATGGATTGTTCACCCATGTGACAGTTGGCTGATGTGTGTGGTACTGGCAGCATGTGTCAGTGAGTGGACGTTACATGTGTGATGTGTGCAGTACAGATTTCAAGGTGTACATTTGTGAACATGGTGGAGATGCACTGTTTTCATGTACGTGCATGGTGGGCACATGGGAAGGGTGACATTCCCTGTATTACACAATGTTAATACTTCATATTTCATATTGGTGTCCAGTATGCATTTCACTACACATATGTCACAACTTGGGTACACATGTGTGTATGACATGGAATGACACTATGCTGTGGGTGATACTGTTAATATCGGTCATTGGTTAGCATTCTGGTAGTGTACATAACCTCAACAGCCTGATATTATCCAATCATTAGATGATGTCTTGACAACTGACACACAGCTGTAGGATACACGGTAGCATTAGAATCATTCTGGTATTGTACTATACCAGTTACCAGTGGTATTGACCACCACACATTCCCATGACCACTCCTGTTTGGCATGTGTCCATCCTAGGTACAAGCAGACACACTAGAGATATGTACGTCCACATCTGGTGATGCATAACAGTGGCCTACAATGCATTCCCCGGATTAGACACTTATCCTTCACAAGGGTATCATACAGACAGTTACCTGTTGACAAACCCATGTTGTGAAGCTATGAGCCACCAATAACATAGTCATCCACATTTACTACACATAGTATCCTGACAGTACCACATTGTTAGTAGCACACAACATGTAGCAGGGGTACAGATGTGCACAAACAGCCACATGTGATGTCATCTGTCCTTTGATATATACATTCCCAAAGATATGCTGATGTTCCTCAGTGTATCACATAAGCAATAAGGGGTATGTATGCATATCCACAGAGTTGTTGTATACCTACAATGAATGGCCATTATTGACAGACTGTGTCCTGTTTGAACATGTCTGAAATATGTCCCAGGCATACACCCTCACTCACACTATTCTATAGCAACTGTCATGTGTGTGTGTGACACAGATGACATAGGGCACAGATCACTACAGTGGCTGGACTTGTCACATACATACATATGTGACCAATGGTCCAAGAAGCAGCAGCAACAACTGTCAATGGTAACAGATGTAGTCATGTTGAAAGCAGGCTTCACACCTATGAAGTGATTGAGGTCACATGTACATATATGTCTTGGCCACAGTTACCAATTTAGGTCACATGTACATATGTGTATTTGCCACACAGATACCTGAAGTGTGCAATGCACATACTGTTGTTTTACTGATATGTCATACAGTAGTAAAAGCAAAACCCACAACACATTGATCAACAGTGTCACACACACACACTCAGCAATTGCAAGATCCAAACCCCTACCTAACTATGTTATGATACTGGAGTGGAACGCATTACGTGCAAAGCGCTGTATGCTTTACTGACAGCTTTCACTTCCACTGCTGTATTTGTGGGATACTGACATCATCAGACTTGGCAAAGAGGAATTCACCTCTTCTAATGTGTTTTCACAGTCTCCAAAAAGGCCACTCCTCTCAAAGGGAATCACACACACACACTCAGTATTTGCAGGATTTAAACCCCTACCTAATTATGTCATGACACTTCGGAGATACGCATTAACACAACACGCTATACGATTTACTGGGAGCTTTCATTTCCATTGCTCTATTTGTGGGATACTGACATCATCACACTTGGCAAAGAGGAATTCACCTCTTTTGTTGTGTTTTCACAGTCTACAAAAAGGCCACTCCTCTCAAAGGGAATCGCACATACATTCATACACACTCAGCATTTGCAGGATTCAAACCCCTACCTAACTATGTCATGACACTTGGGAAGATACGCATTAACACAACACGCTATATGATTTACTGGGAGCTTTCATTTCCACTGCTGTATATGTGGGATACTGATATCATATCACATTTGGCAAAGAGGAATTCACCTCTTTTGTTGTGTTTTCACAGTCTACAAAAAGGCCACTTCTCTCAAAGGGAATCACACACACACAGTCAGCATTTGCAGGATTCAAACTCCTATTTAACTATGTCATGACACTTGGGAAATACACATTACCATGACGCACTATATGATTTAGTAGGAGTTTTTGTTTCCACTGCTGTATTTGCAGGATACTGACATCATCACACTTGGCAAAGAGGAATTCACCTCTTTTGTTGGGTTTTCACAGTCTACAAAAAGGCCACTCCTCCACACACACACACACACACACACAGCAATTGCAGGATTCAAACCCCTACCTACCTATGTAAAGATACTAGAGAGTTACACATTAACATGGCACGCTATATGCTTTACAGGGTGGTTTTTATTCTCCTGCTATATTTGTAGGATGCTGACATCATCAGACTGGACATGGTAATGTGTGTGCACTTTGTTTTATGCAATCCCAGGAATGAACCATGTGGGTCAGCAGGTGTGAACAGCTTGAACAGGACTCCACAATTCTTAGCTTGTGTGATCTATCTGTGGACAAATTGCCATTCCTTCATATGACAATACATATTTATGCACAGATTGTTGGTTTTGTGGATACAACATGTGTCTGTGATGTTGATAAAGGGTTATTCAAAGTCTATGTGGGATGTGTGTAGCTCCTTTCAGTGATGTATGTCCTGGGTGGCTGCCTTGAAAACAATCTAGCAGGTTTGGGGAACATGATCAGCTCATTAACATACCACAGTTGGTTGGATTGTGTGTTTGTCGGATTACAATAGCTCTGTTTCTGACTGCAATTATGATGGACTCCATGGCCTAGCAGTTCAGACTTCATAGGCTTATAGGACTATAGTTCCCATGGTCTGTTGTGCACCAACACTTGTGCAGTGTGCCATATGTTGCTGTAACACATTCAACAGTGTAAGATCCTGTAGAGAGGGTGTGGCTCAACAGACTGTTCAGGTGCAGGGTCTGTTTGTTCTGTTGTTCACTTATGACACATATGGGGAAACAATGCTTTCCAAGTGATGGCATTCATTCGGCTTTGGGAGGAGCAGTTTACCCATTCTACATGTGATATCTCCTGGTATGATGATAGCGCCTTTTGTCAGTGGAAGGTGGGTATGTATGTATGGGCCTGTCTGACAGGATGTCAGCATTGTCAGTCAGGTACAGTTGACCCTGACTCAGGACATATATGAGTATACATTGCTATTTCTGACATAGCTGAAGGAGGTGTCATGGTTCTGTCTGTACTCCTTTGCAGATAATCTTTCCAAAACAACGACAAACCTGATCACTACACCCCTGTTATACTCTTTTACACACTTAACACACAACTGATCCTTTGTGATCAGTCAACAGAGTATGTCATCATAATATCCTGGCATGTCCAAAGGTCGGTTTCATGTGTACTCTCCAGTCCAGCTGTTGCATATTGGAATTTTGATGCAATGTTACAACTGTCTTATGTACACAGACAACCCTGTCCTCCTACCAACAAACTCTGATATATGTGAGGGATGCAACTGTATAGACAAACAGGAGGCTGAGCTCTCTCAACCCGTGACTGGCACAGTCTATCAGGTGGTGAAGGTAACCACACACACCACATATCTAGTCTCACATGGACCTATGACAACAGCAAACCAAATACATTGCCACACAAAAACATACTCAGAGGCTCTGAATATACTCTGCCTAAGCAGCAGAGACATCCAAAGCAGACACCCAAACAACTGCTAACCCACGACTATACACACATATCACATAGTTCACAAAGTCAGTGTGCCACACAGTCACTGCCCTTAGGCCTAAACAACACACCTAATACACTTGTAATAGGTGACTGTTATTGTCAGACACACTGATGTCCCACTCTTCAGGCTGAACAAGGAGAAGGTCACTTTGTGCTGTCTGTCTGGTGCCAGGATCTGCCACATAACACATGCACTCAGGTCACTCCAAAGCAAGTACAAATATGGCTCCATCATTGACCATGCTGGTGTGTAAACCCTCAGACGTTCCTCCCTGGACTACATGACAAGAGACATAGAGGAGCTCTCTAATCATGTAGCCCAGGCCAGTATGACCCTGACCTTGTGTAGCATCTTACCCTCACCAAGAATGATGTCACAGTATACAGACAAAATGATCACTTTTAACAGTTGTCTAACATATTGGTATCATTCAAAGGGGATCCAATGTCTGTCAGCCTGGGATTACATGCTCGACATGCCACGTAGCTTCACTATGGACACCATGCACCTGTCACCCCTAGGCTTTCAAATACTGGCTAAGGCTCTTGCCACCCCCACAGTGGCTGCTTTAAGCAAGGCACAGAAGACAAAAACACCTCCATAGATGTTACAGGGTAAAAGAAATGGAGAGTAATGCTGATCAACAACAGATGTCTAACCCTCAGACTGCAAAGACTCAGGACTCTCCTCAGTATGGAGACTGTCGATATATGCGCAGTAACAGACACCTTGTTCAGGCTCCCAAAAGCACACCAGCACTACCAGGTTTTACTTCACACCATGCTTTTTGGACACAGGACTCGGACCGGCCAACAAAAATAGGGAGAGTATACGTATACATCAAACATACACACACCTCCAGGTTGGTAGCACTGCACAAAGCATTGGAGAACGTACATGTGCAACTTACATTGGCCCAAACTGCATTCCAGTTTGTAGACTGCTACAGACCACACTCCCAAACTCGGGAACAACACTCGGTATTCCTGGGAACACTGGGGAATACGAAGGTCTCTCCAAACACCATTAGATTGGGTGACTTCAAATACACAAACATTGACTGGGAATACTACTCAAGCACCAACACCCTTGCACAACAGTTGCTAGGATTTATAGTCTCAAATGCTATGGCACAACTGGTCACCACAACCACAAGAGGGTAAAACATGTGGGACATGATCATCACCAACATGGGGACTCTATGTTCCACACCAGAGGTATACCCCTCATTGTTAAGGTCAGAACATACATTTATCTCACTGGACATACATATCTCGTCCACACCCTCATCCTAGGTGATCTCAGTGAAGTACTTCTCATAAGCAAACGTCACACTTCTACAAACCAAGGTGGTATCCGTCAAAGACCCTGAGACAGTGGTAATTATGGCTCAGACCACTTAATCCTTTACAAACCCTTTCTATGGACAACTACTGGAATGCATGGATCGTGCTATCCCAGATAACTACAAGACTCACTCCTCCAAAGGCAGGGGACCTGTCTGGTGGAACACGGCTATCAATAAGCTATACAATGACAGGAGGAGGATACTACATGATAGAGCACAATCCGAAAAAGGAAGGCATCTCTGATCAGTACTAGGGAAAAGCTACGATAACTTGTTGATTCATCTAAGGGATGCTTCTAATGGACACTTGCAAAGACACTAAGGACAATCACAAGGTCTTCTTTAGTTATGTCAGGGACCTGGGTGGGAACTCACAGATATGCTGTGAGTTACTGCATAATGACAAAACATACACTGAACCCACTGTCATTGCAAACATCCTGGCAAACAGGTTCAGTGGAAATGTTTCCCCCCCAACCTCCTAAAGTGCAAATGCCCATCCCAACAGGGTGTAGCCTCCCTGACATCACAGATGAACGGGTGAGTGCTGCCCTCTCCATAGCAGACAACACAGTATCAATGGGACCAGACGGTGTCCCGGCCTGTGGCCTACACGAGATTCATGACGAACTTAACACTCACATTAAGTCACTGTTCAATATCAGATTTACTACAGGATATGTACCCAAGGAATAACGTACAGCAACAGTGTTCCCGCTCCACAGAGGTGGTGCCACAAGGGACCCTGGACAATATTGCACTATAAGCCTAACTATCCTGGTCTGCTAAGCTATGGAGCGTATCGTCATGGAACCCACACACATTGACATTGGGAACCTACAGACACTGGATCCTACACAATTCAGCTTTCTTGTGGGCAGATCTTGCCTCTTGAACCTGTTCAATGTCTTTAAACAGTTACCAGGTCCATAGACATAGAGTAGGTTGTCCAAACAGCTTACCTGGAGCTTGCACAACAGTTCAACACAATACCCCACTCGGGCATTATACATAAGCTCATCCGCTTCAATATCTACACATATGTCACAAGATGGATTGCCAACTGGATCATGGATAGCACCCTCATGGTCAGTATTGCAGGTGCCATGTTTGACTATACACCAGTTACACATGGCATCCCACAGGGATCAGTCCTGGGGCCTCTCTTGTTCGGTATATATTTCTCAGACGTACAGGCTAACATGGGAGAAATATGGCTGACCATGTTCGCAGATGACTGCAAACTGTGTACCATAATCAACTCCCCAGCTGGCACAAGCATCCTCAAAAAGGGTCTCACAGAGATGGATAACTGGTGCCAGAGCCATGACCTACAGCTACTTTCCATTAGATGCATGGTCATCCCCTTTGGTAATAACAATGTGCCCACACATTACCACATAGGTGATGATACATCACGTACGGTAGGTGTTATTTGTGATTTGGGGACATAAGTAGTTAGTACTCTCGCCTTTGACAATCACGTTGCCAATGTTGTTGGACACACCTTCTATATAGCCCACCTTATCCCATAGGGTTTCACATCTAGATCAAGTGGGGTCATTGTGCCCCTATACTCATCAGGCCCACGCTTGGATACAATGCCCCATTTTGGATGTACCTTACCCAACACCTGCAGCAACTGTAATGTCCACAAAAGTAGCTGACCAAGTAGATCTAGGGACTCACACAGATGGTTTGTGCTGTTTGGCTATGGTGACCCCAGCTCTCCTCAGCCGCTTACTGCCTACTCGGATGCGATCTGTGCCTGTTGTTTAAAGCCATGTCCATCACAGAATTAATGGACAGGCTCCACCTCAGGATATCAAAGTCCCTTACAGCTACACGCTCCAGGAACAGAAACATCAGCACTGATATTAATAGGACATGCTGGAGGGGCAGATTCCCATCCCAGATGCTACACTCACTCTGGAATGAGATCCCAGTCCCACATACACGGAGACCCCCACGGACCACCTACAGGTGACATCTTGACAAGTGGATGGGTGATCGCATGTTTAGCCCTGGGATATGTTCTGGGTCCCTGCTAGACAGAGGCACAATAAATTAAACATATGTGGGCTATCTTGTGTGACCTACTATTCACAGGCACAGTCTACTAATCTAGCAGGGTTGTGAAAGCCAAACACACTCTGGCCAGGCTTATACATGCCCTAGGGCAGATAGCCTAGTATCAGCCTCTGAACCTATGATAATGTTCAGGATGCACATTGTTCATTGATGATTCTGATTGCAGGTTTTGTTTCTTCTTTGCTTTCCCAGTTTCTATGAACAACCTAAGTATCTGCATAACATATTTGATTATGACAGGGTTCCACTATATTATATGTGTTTCTGTTGTCATATAACTGTGTGCACATGGCAGATTGGTGAACAGTGCGAGGTTCCTGGGTTAACACATGTGACTGGCAGATATGTGTGGCCCACTGCTGTACTCAGACATGCCCTAAGTGTGTGAGCATGCCCAGTTCAGCCTTTCACTGTTTTGTTGCCTGACATTTGTCTCATTTATTCAAGTGTGTGAGCATGCCCAGTGTGACCTTGCAGTATGTTGCTGTCTGAGGTCCACTACATTTGTTGATGTGTGTGAACATTACCAATATTAACATTTATACTATATGTGTGTTAAAAATCACGTTCTATTCTTACTGCAGGCCTAACCTTTGTGTCTTAACTCGAAAGGGATTATGCTATGCCTGCAAGGTTTCCATGACATACTTTGCAAAGACTTATCAACATTTCTTCATACAAGCTGACCACTGACATACTGTCATGGTTTAGTGGTTCTGTACTATGACTATAGTGCACAGTATCCTGGGTTTGAGGGCTGTCACTGCTTCATATTTTCATACTGGGCAGAACAGACTGCTTCAGGAACAGTGAAGCAAATATGACCATGTTCACCTGTTTTTGCTGAACTATGCCCATATTTGGCCAAACTTGCACAACATTGCTCAATGTTAACCAACATTGCTGAACAGCATCCAATATTGCTCAACATTGCCTGAAGTTGTGCTACTTTGTGTGTACAATTTTGTTTACATATACTAAACAGTGGTAAGAGCTGTTTAGCACTGCTTTATATTGCTTAACACATGGCAATCCTGCCTCAGGTGGTGCTGCAGGTCTGCCTATGTCGGATGCACATTTTACACTCCCTATACATGTTTGTTAACAGGTAGTGTCAAGTTAGGCATCCCTTTTACTATATGTGCGAGTCGGAGAGAGGTATCATTTCCAGGGTTCCTACTGAGCCAGTGTTTATGCTATGCGTTGCCTCTTTGCCAAGGCCAAAGCATACTGGGCACGCCTCCTTCTGCCTACTGGGGCAGGCTCAGGTTGTTCCTCTTCCGAGTCACACTCTGCCTGTAATGGCCTTGGCAATGGTGGGGGGGCTGTTGTGCCTGGCCCTATGCTGCTCCTGCTGCAGCTGTTTTCGAAGGAGCATATTGTGTAGCATAGCACATACCACGACTATTTGGGTACATGTAGTTGGTAAGTACTGCAAGGCTCCACCAGATGTGTCCAGGCACCAGAACCATGACTTGAGCAGCCCAAACACACACTCGATTACATTTCGTGTTTGTGCGTGTGCCTCATTATGGCATTCCTGGTCAGGTGTGTGTGCATTTTCTGATGGGTGTCATCAGCCACGACTCAAGTGCATATCCAGCATCCCCCACTAGGTGACCATGAGGGATGTCCCCATTGGCAAATGTCTGGTACAGCTGTGTCAGATGCCGGATATGGGAGTCATGGTAGCTTCCAGGGCAGCCAGCACACACATTCATTATTATGCCCTGGGCATCACACATGACCTGGCAGTTGATAGAGGGGTAACCCTTGCGGTTATAATAGACCCTACCAGGTTCACCAGCTGGTACTTTGATGCGAATGTGCGTGCAGTCTATTGCACCCACTACCTCAGGGTATTCCGCTATTTGCTGGAAGAGATGCATATTGTTGGCCAATATCTCACAGGAATTGGGGAAATATACATGATCACCGACATGTGCTGACATGGCATCCAGGAACTGGTGTAGTACCCTGGATGCTGATGCCTGTGATATCCCCATCATATCACCATTTGGTCTCTGGAAGGTACCTGTTGCTAATATTCTTAGGCCAATACATACCTTGGTTTCCACTGGGATGGGTTCCCCTCTGTTGGTTCTGTGTGTGAGGCATGGCCTGCACAGCTCAACAATTTGCTGCATGAGGTCTCTGTCCACTCTATAGCACTCCAACTATCTCCAGCTCATGTAGCCCCTGATAGGTTACCCTGGGCCTGTACACTCTTCTCCGTCTCCTCACTGTGGGTTGTCCAGCAGCATTTGCATTGTCACCACCCTCAGCATGTTGCATATGTCGCCTTATAACAGCAATGGCAGCCCCTACCATTTCTTTGTCTCAGTAAAGCTTTTTCAGTTTTCACTTCTATTAGCTTACTGCAGTGTTGCAGTGTCTCTGAGAGAATCATAGTGGAATGTTGTTTGCAGAGTTTTAAGTGCTAGTCTGGGCTGGGCTAGTGTACTGCCTGTGTAATTGCCTGATTCTGATTGTTTTCACCTGCTAGCTCTGCTGGTACTCCCTGGTTAACTTCCTACTATTTGTTGTGCTTCCTTTTCCCTTTCTGTTTCCTCAGGGGGGCAGCACCGCGCAAACAACTGCATACACGCGCACACCAGCTCATACACGTGCACACATGCTTACACATACTACAACTTGCTTATTCCTGCTAACACGCGTGCACACAGGTGCAAAAGCACTTACATGGGTTTCAACATCCTTACACTTGCTTACTCCAGCTTAAATGCACGCACACAGGTGCAAATGCACGCACACAGGCTTACTCTGTTTTACAGGTGCTCACGCATGCGTATACACAGGGTAGGCATTTCTACAAGAAACTTTGGTGTTGTTCACAGAATACACCTTCAATTTCTTGCCTTTAGCTAGGGTACCTATTGACACACCTCTTCCAGTGATTAGTATCTGACAGCAGACACATGCCACTCTACTCCAATGTGCTTCACTTCTCTCAGACATACCCCCCCTTATGATGTCACCCATCTTTTACTCTGTTACACCCCTTATCCTACTCCTGCACTATACTGACTGCGCTCTTTTGCTATGCAAACTTGTGATTCACTATCCTTACCCTCATTTGCATAGGATTGCCTACTAATGCTTGGTTACAACTCTCAGACGGAGCTTCCACCCTTAGCAACCTCTACTCGGTAGCCATGTTATCTTTGGACTGCCATTCCCATGCATTGTCTATTAGGGATTAATGTAAAATCCACGTGTATGCATTTTAATTACTGGTTTTCTGGTTTTTAGAGCGCACCGCATTTGCGCTGTGCTGCGCTACACTTAAACATCGGCGATCGTGAAAAAAAATTATTTTAATTTATTTTATTTTTGCATCAGTGGACATTGCCAATGGCCATATTTTTGGCCACTGGCATGCTTCCTCAACTGGATGCATCCTTTTTTTGGAGCTGTCACGGATCCGTTTTGCTATTTGCAGTAATGTACTCAGTTGTCAACGGAGTACATTTCTGCAAATAACACTACTCTTACTCGAACAGGTTAGGGTTTCCTGAATCACAAATTTACCTTTCAGCAGCAAATGAGGTAATTTGCATATCCTAGCCCTGTCCTTGTAAGAGTCATTTTAGGAGCTCTGTTGCATGCCCCTACCAGCTGTTCCTGGATCGCTCGGTGGACATGTTTACTGCAAGGAGTCTTACTCTACTCTTAGACTCCGTGCAAGCCTTCATGAATCCGGCCCAGCATCATTCTGATTCAGAGCATGTTAGGAAGAATTGAGATACAGGGCCTTGCATATGTATTTTCACAATACCAGACAATGGAATACATTATCAATATTATATTGTCTTTAATTTTAACAAGTCACACTGCACATTTCATATCTATAACATATTTATTATGATTGACAATTAAGGTCTCTTCTCTCACTAGTTTAATTGGCAGACTACGCTACAATGTCATAGATCTCCTCCCATTTGAAGATCCTATTAGTTTAAAGGCTGAAATCTGTTTCTGGAGATATTGAGTATGTAAGAAAGTGCAGTAATATGGGCCTTGGGAAGTCAAAAATATCTTCAGGGCCATGTCTCTTGCCCGGAGAATCATGAAAGGGACAAATGCGCGTTGTATGACTTGCATCACAAAGGTTTTTTGTATTTTGCAATTCAGAGACATGTTAACTGTCATGAGGAAAAGCCTTATTATCAATTAATCTGCATGTCTCTGAATCACAGTTAACTGCCATGAAGTGCACATCAGTACAGAAATACACTTTACAGTCATTAACTTCTGAATCTGCATGTCTCTGAATCACAATTAACTTCCAGGAAGTGCACATCAGTGCTGAAATGCACTTTACAGTCATTAACTTCTGAATCTGCATGTCTCTGAATCACCAAGTGTAATCAGAATGCCACGGGGACCTTGCTCCAGTCAAAGAAATTGCGTGAAACGAAACCAATGTCCTGAACGCAATTTTATTAAAAGTAGACTGTGTTTTCGCCACAGCCTCTGCCGTGGCTTCTTCAGAGAATAGTTTTACAAAAATGTAATATACATGCTCTTATTTATATTGACAACGAAATACAGGAAATGATGTCAGCGTTGCAACAGCACAATCGCGAGGACAGCAACACACAAGTACATTATTCCCTTAAGTAAACAGTCCTGAAAAGTAATCCAAAGTACCAGTGTGTTCAGTCCAGACCTACAAGCGATAAGCTTGTGGTCGGCGTCCAGTGTAGAAATACAATGTCAATAACCAATTACATGAGAAGAGTACATGCATATATCGATCAGTAAAATGGCATGTACTTATTGTTAAAAACTCATTTTGAAATAAAAAGAAATAGCTAAAAAAAGCCAAAATAGTCCAAATCCTATTACAGCAAAGTTGTAAAAATGTTTTATAATTATTTTGAAAAGTCAGAAACATAATTAACAATATTAGTATAAGAAAATTTAATTAAAAAAGTATATATATGGTAAGTATGGGTTACAATTGCACAAAATTATAAAAAACATTTATTATATATGTGAACCAAAAATTTTTTTTTTTTTTTTTTTTTTTTAAATCTTTACCCTTAAAAATCATCTCGTATGGCCATCTGAAATAAGAAATAAGGATAATGGAAATATATATGTGTTTTCTTCAAACCTTATCTCAAATAACTCCTTAACTTTAATACAGCCGAGATATTGCAATTTTCATTTAAGCCTGGATGCTTAAAAGCATCCAGCCTTAGTTGCCACTCCAATTCACGATTCTCCAGGATTAGTGAGTAAGGACCCCCTCGGATTTTAGTTTCTACTTGGTCAATGGCCATAATGGAAAAACTATGGCCTGGGTTAAGAACAACATGTTTAGCTAATGCATTCACATCTTTCTTGTTTTTAATTGCATACATGTGTTCGTAAACACGGTCACGAAACCTGCGGTCCGTTTTGCCTATGTAGAAAGCAAAACAACAGTCACAAAAGGCAATGTAAATGATGGATCTACTTTCACAATTTAAGAGGAACCTAATAAGATATTTCTTGTCCCTGATAGTAAACGTTTCTCCTGCCTTAACCTTGTGGCACCAGTTACAAAATCCACAGGGATACATGCCAGTCCTTTTGTTGAAAAATTGGCTTGTAAAGTCCCTTTGTAAAAGTTCCTTAAGGTTGTTTCCTCTTTTAAAAACAAAATTGGGAGAAAGGCCTAATTTCTCTACCAAACTCGAATTGTTGGATATAAATTGCCAATTTTTTCGTATTATAGTCATGATGTCTTTGGAATTCATACTATAAGTGATGACAAAACTTAATGAGAAGTCCTGTGGTACATCAAGACTTAAAAAGGGTAGAAGTGAATCCTAAATCGCCTTCTAGAATAGAAGGCGTCTCAATGGGAGATGGTTCATCACTAGTAGTCAATACTTGGCATAAAATGGGTTTGTAAAATCCATTCATCCTCTTAGAAACAACCTCTGAAATCAATTCATCCAGTAGGTAGTGGGGGTAACCCCTATTAAAGAACATGTCCTTTAATAGATCACATTCTGCACGGAAATCCAACAATGTACTGCACATTCTTCCCGCTCTAACAAGTTGACCCTTTACTGTGGATCGTTTTTGTTTAAAGGGATGGTTGCTAGAAAAATGGAGGAAAGATTTGCAGTACGTTGGTTTTCTGTAAATACTTGAGATGAAGACCAAGTTTTTAGTGTCCTTTGACAATTTCACGTCTAAATAATCAATTTCAGAAACAGAAAAAATAGACGTGAATTTTAAAAAACTTGTTGTTTTGTTCAAAATGTCAACAAGCTCAAAAGCCTCAGACCTGCTCCCCTTGAATAGAAAGAACATGTCGTCTAAGAATCTTGTGTAGAATGTGACTAGACGTGTAAATTCGGGAGAAGTGTAAAGGAAATACTTCTCCCAATATCCCATAAAGAAATTTGCAACGGAGGCTCCACAAGGGGAGCCCATTGCCACTCCTTGCTTCTGCAGGAAATACTGCTTGTTGAAGATAAAAAAGTTTGATGACAAGACAATGTCTAAGAGTTCTGTAACAAGGTCAATCTCATTTCTAGCGGCGCCAAAATCATGGAGTAAAAGGCCTATCCATTCAGAAGCCTCCTGGTGGGGAATCGAGGTGTATAAGTCTATCACATCGACAGTGAGAAAGTTACTCTCACTGTCGAATTGTACATTGTTGATACCCTCCAAAAATGACCAAGAGTCTTTACAGACACTTGGGATAGACTTAATGTATTTGGACAAGATGTTATCTATGAGTTTAGCACAAGGATACGTCATAGATGACCTACCATCTATGAGAGCTCTCATTGGTGGATTGTTGATGTCCTTGTGGATTTTCGGTATGCCAAACATCACAGGGATTTTTGGCAAAGTAATGTCTATATAATTATAAACATCAATATCAATTTTGCCTTCCAAGAATAAATCACGGAAGTAACCCCTAATTCTGTTATATGCGCCATGAATTTCATTGATAGATGACACAGAGTAAGCAGTAGATTCCAAAACAGAAAGCATTCTCTCCTTATAGGAGTAGTCATCCAATCTGTTGACCTTAGAGCCTTCTCTGACCACTGCTTGGAACTGATTGGGGCAACCAGTGGTCATACTGTGGGCCAATTTATTTGCTGGGCATGGCTTTGCAATTGCTGATTCTATCCCAGTGCCCTTTCTTTACTAAGAGGAAGAGTTAAATGTTGACCGTGCTTGTATGTGATCAAACTACTATATCTCTTGTTGAACCATATATTAGCCAACATCAAGCCATTTTCCAGACAAAAGTCCAGAATGGCATCTTCTTTATTTCTCTTGCTCCACCTATGTGGACCAAGACAGTCCTCATATCCTGCTTTGTCTGTCCTGATATGTGCATTCAGGTCACCCATAATTAACACCAATTCCTGTTGTCCTGCTTTGTCTAGTAGGTCCTGCAACTGCTGTCTGAGTGCACTTGTCTTCACTTTTCTTCAGGTAAAGTTATGAAAATGTTTTTAAATGCTCATAACACCCTGCTGTTGTTCAGACAGCAATGTGTGATGCATGTTGCACTTGGCCATTGAAAGTATCCCACATCTGCACCTCTATCTGCACGGGACTGCACTCCTTAGCTGAATCACACTGTCTTGTATCTCCACTGGAGGACCTAGAATCCTGAGCTTTCCCAACACGAACGTGTTACATCTGGACTCTTCCAATACCCTCAACCCAAGATGGATGCCCCAGGGCGGGCTGGTCACTGCCATCTCTCCCCTGTTTGCTCCTCCAGAGGCAGGCCATTAATCAAACCTTTGTCATCTGTGTGGAAGTCAAGACCAAAGCATATATGGCATGTAGCTAGTCATTTGTTTTGTCTTATAATTTCTCAGTGCAGAATGCCTAGGAATACTCTTTTTAATTTCTCAAAATCTTTTGGGTTTTTAATACCATGCCAGGAATGGACCCCATTCCTAAGTCAAAGTATGATTAAAGTTCATGAAATTAGCATTGTTTCAATCTTTGATGTCAGCCAGAAGGACCCACAATGTGCCCAGTAATGACTCCTGCAATTTGTATGGAGTTACATGTATCGATAGCATATCTAAATACAATTGTAGATTCTTTTTTATAAGACCCATTGCTCCTACTACTATTGGAACTGTCTGGGTATCTTTCTCCACATCCATCTCATTTGTGCCTCTAAAGCCTTATGACTTTGTGTCTCTCTGTACGCAAGACACTGTAGTCACTGGGTGTAGTTATTTCAATGATCAATGCTACTTTTGTCTTCTTTTCATGGACCACTATATCTGGTTTTCTTGCATCTCTCTTTTGAACTGTTGGTAATGAGTGATCCCATGTGATGTAGACTTCATCATTTTCTATGATGCTTTGTGGCTCATGTTTCTAGTGTTTTTCAACTATTTCAGTATTATAATGTTTGCACAATCTCCGGTGCAGCAGTCTTGCCACATTATTATGCCTTTCAGTATACAGTCCTTTTGCCATTAGTATGTCACAAACAGCAACAAGGTGTGCAACTGTTTCCAGTCCAGTTCTGTTTTACAAAACCTACATTTGTCTCTTTCTCCCACACATTCAATGGACGTGGTAAACCAACGTGTATGTAGTCCACTATTTTGGGCCACAAATAATACCTTTCATCTTTTGAATTTGCCTCTCCTTAACCATTCCTGTATTTGATCTTGATCAACATGAGGTTGTTCCAGGAGTTTTCTATACTTACAACTACATTTATGCATTTTTCACATTTCTCTCCTTCTCATCTGATCCTTCACCTTATATTTTTTATTTTGTTTTTTTTGGCACATTTAGATCTTGCGTGATTTTTATCTACTTCTGTTTTGATTTCCATTCCCACTTGATGCTGATATGCTTCTGCTAAACTAAGAAGGGAAGTCATCTTAGATTTATTCCCCTCATGTTTCAAAATGTTCACTATGTTTGGGTCTTGTAAGGTCAGCAGATATGTATGCAGTCCCACAATTGCAGATCTATACATGTAATTAATTTCAAGGAGGCCCATACCTCCTTTGGAATGGGAAATATATAATCTTGGTATGCACAGATTTTTATAAATCATTTGATGAGCATTAAGCATCCTTTTTGTTTTCCTGTCTAATCTATCCAACACCTTTTAGGGCCATTCAGTCACTCCAAAACTGTAAGCTAGGACAGGAAGAGTAAATTGGTTTATAGCTTGAACTTTGTTCCTAGAAGTCAATGCTGTTTTCAGGATTAATTTAAGTCTTCTAAAATATTCTTTAATGAGTTTTATTTGCATTTGTTAATGTTTTATCGTTGATCCTTCATCAGTTCCCAAATATTCATACACCCTCTCATGTTCAAGTTCTTTTATATCACAGTCTTGTTCCAAATTGATGTTTTCTTGGTGCCGTAGCTTTCCTGCTTTAAAAGTTGCTTTTGTGCATTTATCAGTACCAAATGACATTCTTATATCATCTGAAAAAGTTTTGAATACTTGCAGTTGTACTTCCAGTTCCTCATCTGATGAGCTATACAATTTTAAATCATTGACAAAGAGAAGATGAGAAGTCTTTACACTTTGCTGCTTTCTAGGAGCCAAATTATAGCCATGACCTAAGCTGTTAAGCAGACACCTTAATGGGTTAAGGGCAATGCAAAAGAGCAACGGTGACAGAGAGTCACCCTGGAATTTCCCCCTTTGGGGTTTTATCCCTGGAATAATAATGTATCCTTTATTGTGGCTTAACTGCAAAGTGGTTTGCCACTTTTTCATGGTCACTGTTATGTGGCTTATCAGTGCAGGGTGCATCTTAAACATTTTTAAGCACTCTTTTGTCTGTGAATGTGGGATACTGTCAAATGCTTTTGCCATACTTAGATTCTTCTCCTTTTTGCAGTTCTCCACTATGACTTTATTTAACAACAAATGCTGCTTTATTCCATATCACTTTCTTTTATTAACCTTTTGTTATTGCCATAATTGAGTTTTCTTCTAAATGACTATAACCTGTCATTATCATTTCCAGTGTATAGTTTATACATCGTTGGAAGGCAGGTTATTGGTCTATAATTTTTAGGGTAGCTTACAGGTTCACTCTTAAGTAGGAGCATTGTTTTTCCTGTTGATAGCCAGGCTGATGTCTGTTTGGGGTGCGCATATAAATAATTCTTACTAGTTCTTACTCATGGCTAAATCTTCATGCAAAGATGTTAATACATTTAGCCAGAAGTTAGGTACTGCATCTGGAAATGGAATTTTCCACTCTCTGTAATGATGGTCTCATGTCATAGATGGTCAGTGCATTATTGGTATTTTTTAGAACTGGAGAAATCAGGTGGGCAGAAAGGTATGGATTTCCACATGATTACTTTGAGTTTAATACTTTTTAAAGATTATCCTTCGTATTGCTCATTGTTAAATCAAAATCAGTGTAAGTAAACTTTTATAAAAATGCACATTTGTCTTTAAAGAAATGGCCACAAAACTTCTGTATGTACTCTGTAATTTCAATCACCAGCTTTATGCTTTGATCATTCAAAAATGAAAAAAGGACTAGGCCAGAAGACTCTGAGATTTTCACTGGTTAAACTACCATGCATCAATGACTAGCAATTGTATTCATTTATTTATTTATTTTTATTTTATTTTAGTTTAGTTTACATTTGTTAACCAGGAAAGTCTGACTGGACAAAGATGCATTTTCAGCAGAGGCCCGGGGAGAAAAGCTCCAAGAACACTACATAAAGGGAAATTTTACATACATAAACAGCTCTAGACAGCTACATAAACAGCTCTAAACATCTAATAAACACAATAGCAATGTCCAACATTCTATACCGTAATGCGCAGCTTTACAAGTTATTCAAGTTATTAAGAAAAATAAAGAACATAATATTAAGCATTAAGACAGTAAAAATCACTCTCAAATTTCTCAGTAGTCTTCTTAAATGATCACTCAGAAAGTCAAGATGCCCACTGAACTTGAGTGTTGAAGTGCTGATAGTAACAGGCCTTATACCATTTGGTTGATATTGCAATAGGACAGTGATCATGAACTCAGAATACTCTGTTTATTGCCAGCTGGGGTCCATGAGCTGCTACTAGTCAGTGCACATGTGTTTTATCTAAAAGAAAGAGCTTGCAATAGCTACTAGTTCAACATACAGCTCACCGAGCCAATGACAGCCCAGCAGTCAGTACTGGAATATTAAAGAAGTGGTTTATTCCAGCATACGATGTTTGTGGTGATCCAGTGGGGAAATGAATGCCATATAATCCGGAGTTAGACTGCCATTGTTACCAACATTCTTACATCAATATTGGGGTGATCCAGTGGGGAAATGAATGCCATATAATCAGGAGTTAGAGTGCCGTTGTCACCAACATTCTTACATCAATATTGGGGTGATCCAGTGGGGAAATGAATGCCATATAATCAGGAGTTAGAGTGCCATTGTTACCAACATTCTTACATCAATATTTTAACATACAGTGCATTTCCTGAGTTGACAGCTCACTCAGGAGGTGGGGGCTTGAATGGAATTGCTGATTCCTGAAGGGGGTGCTCTAACTGCAATGAAGTTCACACGAGAGAAGGCACTGATACCAGTCAGATTATCAACAAATATTTTATAATATTCTGGGTTTGACTGTGAAGTCTTTTTACCTAAACTGATTTAGTATCAGGAAAAGTAGCAGCTGCAGTTTATGTTTGTGTGAGGAGATCCTTTGTTGTTTGTAATTCTAAAGATTTGAGCTTAGAATAACCTTTGTTCATCATAGAGTCAAGATCCCATCTGAATATGGACAGAATAAATACTGACTTAAATGTGACTGTAGAGGAGAGGTACCTTGTACCACACTTGTCTCAAAGGGATTAAGTGGAGTTCTTCCCTTAGAGGCTGTTAAGTGACAATGACTGGACATACTACTTAAAGATCTCTCAGATTCTCTGTTCGTTGGCTATAAGGGGCACTAAGAAGACCTTTGTTAGGCTGTATCAGTAGTATATGAGCAAGTATAAGACAAGCCTGAGTATGGATATCAACTTATGTACTGGATCCAAGACACATTTTCTAGAAACTCAAAGGATTTTAATCACTCAATGGTTTTCTTTTTTTGCAAAGCGACCTAAATGTAGATCATTCTGATGGATTCCCCCCATGATGCTATAACTTTACTTTTGATGTCTTAGAGTCCATCCATCTCTCCCAGGGGCTCATTTAACATATGGATAAACTTTTCCTGTTGCTGGCTGATTTGCTTATGTAAATGAGATGTATCCTGACACAGCTGTTGAAGCTGTGCTGCTAACAGTGAAGGAGTTCTGCTCAATCACCTGCCTCATATTCTAAAACTGAGGCTGCTGTGTCTGGAATTACAGCAGGTTGTCCCCCTCAGGCTTGAGTATTTCTGCTGGCACATCTGACTCTTTAATATGACTGCTTCCCTAATAGCAAGTGTTTCACAGTTCTGTGAGGATTACTGAAGATCAGTCTCAACACTGTCATAACCTATACATGTTTGTAAGCCAACGGCATTATCTTGGTGACTATAGTCTCATATTCAGAACCAGTAAAAGTGTTGAATCTTTTCTTTACTTTTTATTTTATTTTATTTTACATTTGTTAACCGGGTTAGTCTGGCTGAGCTTTTGGCGCATTTTCAGCAGAGACCTGGGGAGAAAAGCTCCTCAGGACTAGAAAACAATTTATTACATTTTAGTAACATAGTAGTAACAATCAGCTATAGGATCTTACAAGCAGAGACCTGGAGAGAAAAGCTCCTCAGGCAATTCAATTGTACAGAGTATTAACAATTGGCAGACAAGTATGTGAGTTGTTAAAAACAAGGGTTTAAACAATTAGCAGAAGAAAATGTGACTAGTTACAATATTATTTAAGCTGCTTAGAGCAAAATGAGTTAATAGTATGGCAGATGCTTATTTAAAGTGGGTAGGATCTAGTTGTATAGGAGTTTGGAAACAAGAAAGGAAAGTAAGAATGGCTAGTAGGAGATGTAGGGGAGGTAGAGTATAGGAGACAGACTAGACAGGTAGGTTGTTTTGAGACTGTAAGAATTAAGAGTGGTTGGAGATAGAGGAAGGGAAGAGGTAGAAGAGGCAGGGGAATAGTGTTAGAGATACATTAAGAGTGAGGTGGTGAAATAGGTGAAAGGATGGTAGTTTCAGGGTGGTTGGCTACAGTGGCAAGACCACTTTGTTTTTAGGTATTTCCTTGTGGCTAATTTGAAACTTTTGCTATGCTGGAGAGATTTTATTTCCAAGGGGAGTTGGTTCCAGGATGTAGCTGGGTTATAGTTATAGAGAAGGCAGCCTATTTTGGTTTTGGGTTTGTAGATGTCTAATAATTCTTGATTTGAGCTGCGTAGCGTCCTAGCAGGGGAATATTTGGATATGATAGTGGAGAGGCTGGGGCAGAAGGAGGTTAGATAGAGGATAGAGTGGATGATTTGTAGTTGGTATAGTTGGAGCAGCTGAAGGAATTCTAGCCAGTCTAGTTGCTGTAGTGCTAAGCAGTGGTGTGACTTGTAGGTTTGGTTAGCTGCAAATCTGGCGATCTTATTATAGGTAGTTTCAAGCTTGGAAATAAGTGCAGAATTTAGGTTTGTGAATATGTGGCAGCTGTACAGGAGTGTTGGGAGTAATAAAGCCTGGGAGAGAGTTATTCAGGCAATGTTAGTTAAGTATTTCTTGCTACGGAAAAGGTGTCCAAGTTTCTGATGAGTTCTTTTTACCAAGTTAGTAATATGGAGATCAAACTTAAGCTGATCATCTATTGTATCCCCTAGCAATTTAGTACTAGATTCAGCTGAGATGATAATGTTGTTGCAGGATAAGATGGTAAATGTACTTTTGAATGTGGTGATGTTTTTAGGGAGGAAGAGTAGGAGCTTAGTTTTTTTTTGGATTAAGTATTAGTTTGTTATCACTAAGCCAAGTCTCAAAGGTGTGGAAAGATGCCTAGGTAGTTGAGAGAAGGTCAGTTGGGTTGTCAGCAATGGTTATAACAGTTGAGTCATCAGCATATTGCACAAGAGACGACTGGGGACAAGAGGAGTAGAGCAAGCTGGTGAAAATATTAAAGAGTAGTGGTCCAAGTATGGACCCTTGGGGGACTCCCATTTGTACAGTGAGAGGGGAGGATATTGCAGAGAGCCATTTAACTGATTGCTGGTAGGTAGAGAGATAGCTGGAGAACCAGGAGATAGTAGGCGGAGAGAAATGTAAGTTAGTGAGTTTATCTAGAAGGAGTGGGTGAGAGACAGTGTCTGCATCTACTGCTGCTAATAATGAAGATGAAGACTCTGATGTGGATGCTGCTGCCTGCTGTTTCATTTACTTATCTGCTCTCATGAAAAAAAACTCAGAGTAGTTTGCTTCTGATAATAGTAATTACAGAATCTAGAAGGAAAAGCAATTTTCACAGACTCCAGTCATAAAGAACATATCATATCAAACAGTGAAAAAAATAACACTGCATTTCTTACCTTTTTAGCTATACTGATTATCTAATGCTGCTCCAAATACCTGGCTGGTCATGACAAATCAATAAATGTAAAGCAAGTAATTATGCTTCTATGTATTTGTTGTTAATAGTCAGTGAGGCCCAGGTGCAAAAAGAAAAATCCTTCAGTCACTAAACCCAGATATGCGGAGGCCTTTAACATTAACCTGCCCAAGCAACAAGGACCTCTGAAGCTGAAACTCAAACAAACACCAATCACAACCAAAGTATCACATAGCTCACAAAACTAGTGTTCCACCAATAACAGCCCCTAAGGCAAGACAACGTGCCCAACACTTTAGTTATAGGTGACTCTATAGTCAGGCACACTGATGTCCCACTCACCAGGCTGAACAAGGAAAAAATTACAGTCAGCTGCCTGTTGGATGCCAGGATCTGCCACATAACAGATGCACTCAAGTCACTCCACAACAAGTACAAATACAACTCTGTCATTGTCCATGTTGGAGTGAATGACTTGAGACGTACTTCCCTGGATGACATGAAAAGAGACATGGAAGAGCTCTTGGATCATGTGGCCCAGGCAGATATGACCCTGGCCCTGAGTAGCATCCTGCCTTTGCCCAGAATGATACCACAGTATAAGGACAAAATGATTGACTTAAACAATTGGCTAAGCTTCTGGTGTCATTTAAAGGGGATCCAGTATCTGTCTGTCTGGGACTACATGATCGACAAACCACAATACTTTGCCAGAGATGGTCTGCACCTGTCTTCCCTGGGATTCAGGTTACTGGCTAAGGCTCTTGCCACCCCTATAGTGCCTTTTTTAGGCAAGGCTCAAAGGACAAAACCACCACCGTAACAGGTACAAGTATGCAAAATCTGAAGGTAATGCTTCTCAATGCTAGAAGTCTAAACCTCAAAATGCACTCTCTCGAGGCACTCCTAAAAATGGAGAACAGCGATATCTGTGCAGTAACTGAGACCTGGTTCAAGGCTCCAGAGAGCACCCCTGCAATACCAGGCTGTAACTCTTACCACACTTTTCGACCATGAAACCAGGACCGAAACACTAAAGGTGGAGGAGTGTCCATATTCACCAAGGATATTCACACCTCCAGGCTAGTTGCCCAACACAATGCATATGAAATTCTCCAGATGCAACTAACACTAGGTAAGACTGCAATCCAAATTGTAGCTTGCTACACATCCCCCACCATGCTCCAAGATTCTAACTACATCTTTCTAAACATACTGGAAAATATTAAGATACAACCAAACACCCTAATACTGGGTGATTTCAACTACCCTGCCATTAACTGGGAAAACTACTCGTGTACCAGCACATTTGCCCAACGGTTCTTGGAATTTATAAATTCCAATGCCCTGGATCAACTAATCCATAGTCCCACCAGGGGCTCCAATATCCTGAACCTGGTTATTACCAATATGGGAAATCGATGCTCCACACCAGTGGTCATCCCCTCGTTGGTTATGTCTGACCATAAGCTAATCACCTTTCACATCCACATCCCACTCCCACCCCCACAGTAAGGAAACATTCATAAAAAACTTCTCCAAGGCCAACTTCATGCTACTCAAGTCAGAAGTTACAAATTCATGGCACCCGTGCAGATGAGAACTGAAAGTTCAACTGCCGAATCCTGCACTAAAGCAGGCTGGGTGTAGGGAAGGTCCATAGCTGCACATTTCTTTAACTGCAATAGGTGTACATATGTTTGACATTTGGTGTGACATTTGAAACCTTCCACCCCTAAGAGAGGGGTGAGGACAACTACATATATTGTACTAACAATTATGATTATCAGGCACATGCAGTGCTTGTGAACTGCTATACTGTCATTAGTATGTTAGATGGCTACATCCTTTGATATTTCTGTGTTGTACTACATAAGGGTATGCTTGTGGAAGTAATTCTACAGATATTCGCAGAGTGTGTAACAGCAGACAGGCTGATATGCCTGTGTGTTTCTGACACTTCCAGGCCTGAGATACTTTCAGGTATATATTTGACCAGCCTCAGGGAAAGGTACATATCAATGGGATACACCCGTGATATTTTTCAGATATTCTGCAGTTGTGACTGTGGGGTATTTTGAGCATATGTATTACTACACCATTTCTGACATGCAAGTAGTGTCTACTGTAACTTATTGACAGCTACCATTACATGTGATTCCCCACCTTTCTGCCTACTGTTAGTACATTTCACAGGGAGTCAGTGGGGCACAGGTAACATTTGTTTGCAAATCAGGGACATCTCTGTCAATCAGTCACAGTTGGGAGGTCTGGCCTCTTACCTATTCAAATATGGTGGTGTTTATCCTGCTCTGATACTGTGTGGGGTTTGTAAGGTGCTACTGTAACATTATTACCTACTAGCATGGCTGTTTCTCTTATCACACTCATGTAATGCAATTCCACAAGAATTGCCAGTAAAGATACACATAACAAGCTTTGTGTAATGGCCTTCCTATTTTCCCTTTACATTCACTCATTGTATTTCATGATATATTTCTTTCAGCACCAAGTTCTTGTATATCTGCTGTGGCTGAGTGGTAATTCATGCAGTCTAGTGTTTCCAAGGTCATGGGTTCAAGATTGACAGGGGTATTTTATTTTGTTGATGAGCAGACTACAGGCCTTGTCATACAGAGTGACTAAGGCACTTTTAAGCAGTTGTAAGCGGGTTTGCGCGAGTTTGCATGATGCTTAGTTAAGCGCACACAAGCGCACACCCGCTGACTACTGCTTAAAAGTGCTTACTCCCGCTAACACCCGCGCTAATTTCTTTTAAAGAAAAGAAAATGGGGAAATAGGACAGTGGTGAAAAAGGGGGCACAAAGAGGGTAGGACAGTAGGAAAACAAGCTCGGGATGTGCAGGAAGGATGTAAGGAAGGCCCATAGTTGCCCAATTCTTTACCAGCAACAGCTGTGCATATGTTAGAAATTTAGAGTGAGATTTGACACCTTCCACCCCTGAGAGAGGGGTGAGGACAACTAAATATGTTGTACAGCCAATTGTAATTATCAGTTTACATGTCCAGCAGACATGTATGCGAAATGGGCAGCTATGTATGGGGCGTAATTTTTTTGTGGGAACAGAGTGCCCTTTTTTTATTTTTTTTTCATGTGAGAGTGGAATGTGAGGTACAGGAAGTAGGTATATTTGGGGAGGTAGGTTGGGGAGGTTAACAGACAAGACAAACAAGACGCATACAGGGGCGGAGTATGACACATGTGGGGGGTAAACACAATTGACAGGGACGGATGTTTGGATATCGCAAGCCCATGAGCCCACAGATGGCAACAGTGGAACTGAGATCCCCACCCATGGGCAGTTACCACTGCGCCTTCACAGCCCAGGCCGGGGCTGTGCTGGGGGCTGGATAGGATGGGCAGGCACACCCGTGAGTTGCGCCACTCTCACCTCAAGCTGGCGTAGGGGATCAGTCACAGAACGCCTGATCTCACTACGCACCACAGACCGGACCCTATGGAGGGTGAGTGGAGGCTCTCCTCCGGCCATGCTTGCAGAGGGGGGATGAGCCCCATCCCCTGCAGTGCTTCCACCTGAAGGTGGCACAGGGCCACCGGAGGAGGAGATCCCGGCCTGGGCACTGGTGCCAAGTGCACTTGCCAGATGAGGTGGGAGAGGTGGGTCCGCTGGAACCCGCCTTCCCTGTTGTCCTATGTTTAGCAGTATTATATGGCATTTTGGGTTAGTAACAAACAACACTTTTCAAAATTAGTTGTAACAGCATGTATCAGTATTCCTATTAACCAAACACACATGAATTCCGAACATTGAGCAGCAAGCATAACACGTGCATATTTAGAACAACAGTGGACATTCCAACAGCATGTAGGGTTCATTGGTGGCAACAGGCCATCAGGTTTGGATATGTGAACAGGGCACATGCATCAACGTACATGCAGATATGTATAAACCAACAGGACAAATGTCCATGGGAATTAATTGTAAATACACATACCCAGTTTGGTGTGGAATGGCATCATTTGTGAGAATAGGGTAGGATGGAGAAATATTACATTAACAACTTAAACTACCTATACATATACTGTACATTCATGGTAGATGCAGATATATATCCCCTACATGTATTAGTACAGTTTCCTGTATGTAACCTTAGGAATGTTGGTGATGGGGATGTTACTGCTACATTAATATACATTCCATTTTTATTCATATATGTTCATATCTGGCTGTGTTCAGGTAAAGCATCCTGCTACATTTGATTTATATGGGTCTAGACAATTGTGGATGTTCAGCATTTCATACAACCATACTATCTCCATAATGCAAAGGTACAGCAACATATCCAGATTGTGGGACAGACACAGTCCAGGTTCTGTACTTTATTAAAGACATTACACTCTTTGGTTGTGGCTGTCTCATTCATTTCATTATGTAGTGACTGCAGTATACCTTTATTCCAGACTTATTACAGCTTTCTTGGTAGCTTCAAACTGTCTTTCTCACACTCTCTCACTTATTTTATATTTACATTTCAGGATGGTACTTAATTCTAGGCTTTATTAACATTTATTACTGGGTTACAACAATCCTTTCCAGCTGACTCACTCATTTCATATGGCAGAATTTACAAGGATGTATTCGACACTTGTCTATCCTTTGTTGATTGATTACAACACTCATTTTCAGGCTGAAGCAGTTATCTGATATTACAATACAGGTGGAAACTCTATTTGAGACTTGTTTAATCTTTATTACTGGATTGCAATACTCTTTTCCAGGCTGCATCACTTATCTAATCTTACAATACTAGCAAAATCTTTCTTCTAGGCTTATTTGACCTTTATTACTGGGTTACAACACTGAACTCTTTTACAGGCTGTCTCTAGTCTATTCTATAACAATACCAGCAGAATAATTACTAACCTGCCTGGTGGCACAACCTTGCCAGCCTATCAGCATAGGCTTGCCAATTCACGGAACGAACACCTGCAGCTGTAATATAAATTAAGGAATATTGGAACATATCTATCCATACTATAGGCTAGGATAGCATTTCTTACATACTTAATTACATGGATACTTACTCAGTAGTAGGGCATTGGGCATTTGATGGGCCTCCTGGATCCATCAGTTCAGTTGGTCCTCCTTTCATCGCTTCAGGTCCGCATGGTGGTGACGGACCTGTTCACCAGTCCTCGGAATGCCTGTGGCACTGGTGAGATAATGTGCCAACCGGTTCCATGCCTCTGCCTTGTACGCTCCCCATTGAACCTGGCCCTGCATGAGTTGGCCTTCATGATGGTGGACTAGGAGCCAAACCATATATTTTGACTCCTCAATGCCCCACCTTTGTGCTCTAAAGTGATTTCCCTCTCCTGCACCTGCCATCCTGACTGCAAATGGGTACCACAATCAGTTATGGTGTGTATTCCCACCTATGGGGCTTATATATGCTGGTTTTCCCGCAGTTATCTGTGATTGGCCATTTTGGATATTTCTCTGCTTACAGCAAACCTGCTTTGTCATGGTTATATTTTCATTCATTCCTATATGTATGGTAATACTGTATTTCTAAGTACAACTGTCATGGCTTAGTGGTTCAGTACTTTGACTATGGTGCACAGTATCCCGGGTTCGACCCTTGTCATTGCTTTTTTATTTTACTACTGTCTAGACAGGCTAGGAGGTGTGTTTGTGTAAAGGCGACTTTACTACAGCTTGCCCAACGTTGCCCGATGGTAAGCTGGTTGGCGCGCTGCGCAGCTCCGCGCAAATGGCTTGTGATGGGTAAGGCATTATTTAGCTATAAGCACTCATATTAAGCTGGGTGAAGCGCTGCCCAGCTACGGGCACTCATATTAAGCTTGTTAAAGCACTGCTCAGCTATGGGCACTCATATTAAGCTTGTTAAAGCGCTGCTCAGCTATGGGCACTCATATTTAGCTTGTTAAAGCATTGCTAAGCTATGGGCAATTATGATCCTTTTTTTATATATTACATCAGTTTTGTTCACAAATACATGGGCCATTTCATTACATTTTACTTAAATTATAGTTATATATGTCAGGAGATTGTTTCATACTTATTTAAATAAAAATGAAGAATGATATTGTGGGTGCTCGAACCGTGACTACCTCCTCTTTGGCCGATGTCTCTACCGCTACGCTATTGCTACTTGGCTTAATTTGCATATGTAGATCTTATATACTTTTCAATGTCTGCTAACTGTGGCTGAGCGAAGGGCATACCCACGCAAATGAGCGCAAATGCGGGCAAACATTTTGGAAATTATAAAAAAAAAGGAAACTGCTATTTTTACATTTTACACATTTTCAGTAGGGTTTAGTCTGTGGGGATGTGTGGTGTTGTGTTCCTTGACATTTCAGCAGACTCACTCGTGGGTGTTTACTTTCAGGACTCTGACTCTTCTGGGGGCGTGTCCCTTTGCTGTACTCGGCAATCGGACACGCCCCCTACTTTCCTACATGGACCGTGTTAGACTAGGGTATGATTCAGTATGCCCTCATGAATATGCATGTAATGCTGACGTCATACCGTTCAACTGCAGCCTCAGAGTAAGACATATTAAGTCTTACACGGAGGTTTCGTGAATCCGGCCCAATGTCCAGTACAAAAAACAGCCCAGTGTTTTAAATTAGAACACTTGCTCCATAGGCAAGTAGGGAGAGCTTTACTTTAAAATGTCCAAATCACTTGCATGCTTGGGCCCATCCTCAGTGCATAAGACCTTATTTTTGGTGTTCAGATATGAAAGGCCTTTTTTGGTCCTCAACTTTTGGTTAATGGATAATACCCTAGGGAAATGTCAGGGTGGCAAATGAGATAGCTATGGTGTGACACTAAGAAATTTAGCAAAACCAGATCAACTTTTAAGCTGTTTAAATACAAACCTAATACACCTGCATTCACCACATTGGTTTTGTAGGTGCAATGTCAATTGCTTGGTAAATGAGGAAAACTATCAATCTGATGAAATATAACTGGAAGAGAATTGGAACCTATTTGTGAGAAGGTTCTCTAAGCAAGGATAAGTGAGAATGTGAGATATCTATAGTATGAGCGTTGAAGATGGAAAATCCAAGACATCAGGAATATGGTTTCACAATAACAAGCCAGCGCATGCAGTGGTCCTGGAATAGTAGCTTATATAAAAAGGTAATAACAATAAAAT
>NC_056737.1:933658576-933686076 GCF_019279795.1 Protopterus annectens
GCCTTATTTATGTACTTACTGCTTTTGTTCACCAGGAAAGTACAACCACTTAAGGACCTGTTATCAGTAGAGGTCCAGGGAGAGAAGCAGTGTGTGAGTACAAAATATAAACAGTAATGGGAATACATAGAATATTTACACAGATCATGAAAACAGCGTAAAACATTCATAAAGGCGCATTCAAAAGTAAGAAATGATGGTAGTTGGTTGTTAAAGTAAGAAAGTGAAGTAAGAAAGTAAGATAGTGGTTATAAAGTAGGAAATTATGATGGTTGGTTGTGCTCCTTATAGTATATTTACTTTTTCCTCCTTTCTTGCCCTTGAAACTGTACTTTATTAACTTTTGACTCTGTACTGTACTTTATTAACATGTGTATTGTATTTATTGTGTTTGTTGTATTAATCTTTATGGAGTATTTCTCCCTGGGCCTCCACTGAAAATGGGATCCATGGCCAGTCAGACTTTCACGGTAAACATATGTAAAATAAATAAATAATAATAAATAAATAAAACTATGGCTTAGAGCATAGGACATGATACCATACCAGTATGCCCTCCAAGCTGGTACTTCCAAGCAACATCACACAGGAATATTAGTAGACAGGTACTGAAAGCAATTTCAGGAAAGGATGTTAGGAGGAAGGAAGCAGGGGCATGAACAGAAAAAAAACATATATTTTGGCAAATTCCATTGCCAGAATTGCTGAATTAGTGTCAGAATACAGTGGGCGTGGTATATACACACCAAGTGCCCATTCTTTTACAATAGAAAAAAATCCTGAAAGAAACAGAGATGAAATAAGTGAGAGTGATGATACTCATGGAGTTTGCAGAAAGGTAAGGGAAAACTCGTAATACCATTACTTAAACTACTAACAAAATATAGTAGGTGTGAGGTTGCTAGCCCTGTTATCTGGAATTTTGTAAATAATCATATGTCATTTGTTAATATTAATATGATTCATATGCTTGTCTTACAAATATAAGAGAACAACATGTTATGTGGATATTAAACTACTGGTGCGCATTGAACTGTTATGTACTGAGCTTCAAGAATGTAACTACAGTGTATCCTGCTGGAAAATAGCAGAAATGTGTATAAACCATATTAATAGTAGAAGTTGGAACATACAGAGTTAACTTGCAAAACTTCAAGAAAATAAGTTAAAAGTGTTTTACGATGTGCTATAAAAGATAGTTTTAGGGCAGCAAGGAGACAGGATGTCTAGAGCTAGGAGTTTCTTTCTATTGTCTTGAAACAGAAATAATTACTAGGTTTAAATGTAAAAGTGTTTAACTGTTTTATGACTTCCAGTTCTAGGCAAACTTCTGAGAGATATGTACTACTCACACAGAGATGCTAAAAATTCTGTTGGTATCTGTTAGCCTGGGAACTGAAGGCAGGTGACAAATAGTGATGTCATCCAGCTGACCCAGCAGTAATGTTTTGATATTAATTTGCAAACTCTTTCAGAGACTGTGCATTTTGTATCTTGTCTTTGTACCTGAAAACATCCATTCAGCACTTCTCATCTGCATTTGCCTTGCTCTGTAAGTAAGTTATTTAGGTATAGCATTTCTCTTAAATATAGATAGAATATAGTAGTATTAATTTAAATGTTTTCTGTATTTATTTGAGACTGTCCTGAAATGTTGTTTTAAAATATTTCCTGTGATTCTGAACTCTTTAGTCACTGTGTAGAGTTATTGAGTATTGCCTTGTTCTTTGATTATTTATTATTAAATATATTTAAACCTTTTAATTGTGGCTGGTCTGTTTAGAGATATTTAAGCTCTTAGAGTACTTGCATATGTATTTGGTGACACTGTATAGGCCACTCCTAAATAGCCTTGAAAGTCTTGGTCACACTTACCATTTGGATAATAGTAACATCACGCAGTAGGATTGGTCATCCTTTGTAAGGGCCTTATAGTAACCGATAAAGAGCTGGTTGGTGGAAGTGATTATTACCTTTTAGTCTGGGCAGAAGGGGGCATAGCTAGTAAACCTTGCAAGCCTTTCCCAAGAGTGTGTGTGTGTTTGTATATAAATCACATCTCAAAGTTTGTGTGTCAGCTACTTGGGCAGAGACACAAAGCACTGGTTGGACAGAGAGGGTGCTGGAGATATTGGCTTGACCACTTGTCTGAGATCTTAACCCTATAGCTGGGCCTGTGGGGAGTCTTATTGGGGATCTGGAAAAAGAGGGAGAAACCAGCCCCCAGACTGACTGTAATCTCTGTGTACTCTTAAGGAAAATTGTACTTTACTGTGTGTGTACTTGTCATCCTCCCAATGTGCACATCCCTCACTGGTGCTAGTGGTGAGGATTGAGGCTCCTTGATTACTCGGCCAGTGCAGGGGCATTACATATTAATTATTTGGCAGTGGCAGGATGTCCATATCACATACTAATTGGCTGGCATTGAGACAGCCACATCACATACTAATTGGCTTGTAGTGGTGTGGATATTGAATTCTTGTAGCTTGTGTACAGTGATCACTGAAGGTGTTAGTACTCTCAACCATCCATGCAGTGAACATTCAGAGTTCATATCACAATTGTTTTATTTTTTTTAGCTTAGTTAGTTAAAGAGAGCAGGCAAGCATGTCATCAGAGGAGTATGGCAGGCTGACAAAGAGCCAGTTGGCTGAGATGTGCCAGGCTAAAGGACTGCTGCATGCCAACCTGATGAAAGCAGACATGATTGTAGCTTTAGTCACAGCTGCATCACAGATAGCACCCAGGAGGACAATCAGATTGCCCGTGGAGATGTACAGCTCTCAGAAAATGGAAAGCTCAGCCTTTCCACGGAGTACTTAAAAATTCATCTGGAGTTAAAGAGACCTGAGCTAGAGGCCAAGCATTTGGAAATAGAAGCAGCAGAGATACTGAGATGTCTGAAGGCTGAGGAGAATGAGAAACTGCAATGCCTGGAGGCTGAGAAGAAAAAGAGGCAGAGGCAACATGAAAAGGAGATGCTGACTATTCACCAGAGTGATGGAGGTAATAGGGAAGGGAGTAACTGAAACTCAGAAACAACATAGGTCAGTAAAGTTCTTCCACAATTTACAGATGGTGATAATTTTGATAGTTTCATTCATATGTTTGAGATGGTATGTAAACAGTATAATGTTGACCAAGGGCTCTGGGTATAGTTATTGACCCTCTTACTCCATGGTAAAACTGCAACTGTTCTTTCCAAACTATCTGATACTAACTGTTTAAATTATAATGTTGTAAATAATTGTTTACTAGAATTTTTTAAGTTAGCACCTGAAGCTTATAGAAAAAAAGTTTTGTGAGCACAAACACAAGACAGATAAAAGTGTGTGAATATGTTGCTGAACTGAGTACTTATTTTCATAGGTGGGTGAGTGGATGTCAGGTCATCACTTTTGAAGGGCTGGCAGACCTTTTGGTGAGGGAACAAGCCCTTAGCACTTTGTCTGAGGACATGAAAATCTGGTTAGCTGATAGATAATGCACAACTATAGATGAGTTGGGGAAGAAGGGAAATCTAGACCTAGCAAGCAGGGCAGCGCTGCACAGGAAAGAGACACCCAGTGCTGCTCATGGGTCTAAGGGAACCCATGGTGGGCAGCCCAGACTGCCCCAACAGAGTCCACCAGTAGCAGGGGAAGCCACTAGTCCATGTACACATCCAGGACCAAGGGTTAAATGTTTTAATGCAACCAACGGGGCCATGTAGCATATAGATGTCCATGAAGGCAAGGTGGGGAAAAAAGGTAGGAGTGCCAGTACATGGGAATGACAAAATGCCAACAGTAGGTTGTCTTGAGACAACAAGGGTACCAAACTACCACCCTGCAGATGTCCTGAAAGGAAATGATTTTGATAATGCAGTACATTGTGTGTGCATGCAGTTACATGCAGTCAGGCTTGAAGACAAGCATGTGGGCCTGGTAGCCTGGGGGAGACCCAGACAGACCGCACACTTGCAGCCAGGACTTGCATATGTATTTGGTGACACTGTATAGGCCACTCCTAAATAACCTTGAAAGTCTTGGTCACACTTACCATTTGGAAAATAGTAACATCACACAGTAGAATATGTCACCCTTTGTAAGGGCCTTATAGTAGCTAATAAAGAGCTGGTTGGTGGCAGTGATAACTACCTTTTAGTCTGGGCAGAAGGGGGCATAGCTAGTAGGCCTGTACCAGTCTTTCCCAGGGGGTGTGCATGTATTTGTGTATAAATCAAATCTCAAAGTGTGTGCATCAGCTACGGACACGAAGCACTGGTTGGACAAAGAAGGTGCTGGAGGTTTTTGCTTGACCACTTGGCTGAGATTTTAACCCTATAGCTGTGCCAGTGGGGAGTCTTACTGGGGATCTGGAGAAAGAGGGAGAAACCAGCCCCCAGACTGGCTGTGATCTCTGTGTCTTCTTAAGAGAAATTGTACCTTAATGTGTGTGTAGTTGTCATCCTCCCAATGTGCACATCCCTAACTGGTGCTTGTGGTGAGGATTGAGGCTCCTTTATTACTGGGCCAGTGCAGGGGTATCACAACAGGATCCATTGTTGAAAAGTATAAGTGAGAAAAAGTGACTCCCCTTCAAAGGACTGGAGGCTATATAGAGATCTAAACCATTTGACCTGCAAGTTCAACCTCAGTGTGAAGAAAATCATGGCATCAGTGCTAAATGAAAAATGATGAGATATCTGTAACTACAGAAACAATGGATACAAAGAAAAATGGATTCATACCAGGAATGTTATGCCAGATATTCAGCTCAAGAGCAAAGCTCTAGAGGTGAAACTTGGCATCCATGTCAAGAATGCATAATAAAGGGTTATGGTCAGTGAGATCTGATCATAACTCTTTGTAGTGTGTGGAGAGTTTTCTACTCCACGTACTACCAGTTACACAAGAAAAAAAGTGTGAAGTGTTTTACCAGCTCTGAATGTCAGTATAGCACATTGCAAATATTGCCATATAGGCAGCAAGTAAATATGAATGGACAAACATGTCAAGAACAGCTTTTTAAATGCTGCTTTGATTTTGCAAAATAAGTTACTTATAGACTCAAGCCTGTAAAATTTGGCAACAAAACAAAAATACAATGCAAGCTATTCATAGGTTCATAGGTAGGTACTAGGCTATCAGCCCTGGGGTCTATACAAGCCCACCCAAAAAGGTACCCTGGCTTTTGCCACCCAAGAAAGTTATTTTCCTGTGCCACTGTTGAGCAGAGCCACAGAGGTGATCCCTGGGGTGAATTTCCTATTTCCCATCCAATCATCAAGATTTTTCTTGAAGAGTGCTAATGAGAAGCTTTGCTTGATATAGATATGTAGTTTATTCCAGAGTATGGGAAGTCTCTGGGACAGGAATCTATCCCTCCTGCATGTTCTGTTTATTGTGGTGACAAGGTTTAGGTCCCTAGAGCAAGTACCTCGGAGGGATTGGGATTTCTTTAAGTGGAGCATGTCCAACAGCTCTGGGTTTAACATAGCTTTGTATGTTAGGCAGAGATCACCTCTGAGTAGGTGATATGCGACGGAGTAAAGCTGGAGTTTTTTGAGACAGTCGGTGTATGGCATCTGTTTGAGGCTGGTAATCCTCTTTGTGAGGTATTTCTGTGGCCTTTCCAGTTGTTGTAGATGTCTTGTGAGGTACATACCAAAAGGGGCGTTGTACTCTATGATGGGTCTAATGAGTGATGAGTAGAGGGGAACAATGGCCTATTTTTTTCTGGATGAGAAACCTTTTGTAATGAGGTGTGCCACGTAGAAGGATTTCCTGACTACTGTGGTGATGTGATTATCAAAGGAGAGACTACTGTCCACCTGTGTCCCAAAGTCTCTTATCACACTTTTGGTGTTACGTATACTACCACCTATATTGTAGTTCATGGGTACAGAGTTTTTACCAAAGTAGATGACAATGCACTTTTTGGCATTGAGCTTGAGGCCATGGGTTTGACACCAGGCATCTGTCTCAGTGAGGCCCTTTTGTAGGATGTCCACATCGTTAGGAGTTTCAATTATGGCTCCTAGTTTGCAGTCATCTGCAAATTTCATTAGCCAAAGACTTTCTTTGTTAGCCTGTACTTCAGAGAAGCAGATACCAAACAGGAGAGGACCCAGGACTGAACCCTGTGGTACTCCACTTGTCACTGGTCTGAAGTTGGATTTGGAGTCTGCTACTTTCAAAGTGTGGGTTCTGTCAGTGAGCCAGTTGGCAACCCATCTTGTGACATAGGGATTTATACCTAGTTTAGTGAATTTATCGATAATTTCAGAGTGGGGGATGGTGTCAAAAGTCTTGGCAAGATCTAGATAGGCCGTGTGAACCACCTTACCCTTGTCTATGGCTTTGGTGACTGCTTCAAAGAAGTCTATCAGGATTAGGAGACATGATCTGCCTTTTACAAACCTGAACTGGGTGGGGTCCAGAGTTTGGAGATTACTAATGTCTTTGTTTATAAGTTCCATGATGATACGTTCCATGGCCTTGCAGACCAGGCTCGTCAGGCTAATGGGGCAGTAGTTCCCAGGGTCCGTGGTGGCTCCCCCGTTGTGGAGTGGGATAACCATTGCTGTGCACCATTCAGCAGACACAAAGCCTGAGGTGAGGCTATGATTGAACATGGTACTTAGGTGGGGTGCCAGTTTGTTCTGTAGTTCATATAGAACACAGCGTGGGATGTTATCTGGTCCCATGGATGCTGTGTTCTTGGCTTTGGAGAGTGTGGTTTTTACCTGTGCAGCCATAATTATAGGAACTTTGCATTCTTCCGGTATAGAGATGGGCTCTTTAGGGGGTGAGAGGGGGGTAAAGTTAGCACTGAACCTATCTGCCAGGATGTTGGAAATATCAGTTGGGTCTGTATATTTAGTGCCATTGTGCTGTAACTCAGAGCAGATCTGAGTGTTGCCATTGAGATTCTTGACATAGCTATAGAATGCTTTGTGGTTGTCTTTAGAATCAGTGGCGATTTTGTTTTCGTAACTAGCTTTGGAGGATTTTATCAGGGATCACAGCTTCTGACTGAGGCTGACCAGGGAGCTCCTCCACTCGTGGGATTTTACTCTCTTTTGCAACTGTTTCTTCCTTCTGTTGTACAGTTTGTTTATGGCAGGGGACCACCAGATTGGCTTCCTTTTTGTGGAGGATAGCGTCCTGGTTCTGTTTGGGATAGCACGATCCATGCACTCATGTAAGTGCTTATAAAGTGCAATTGTGCAGGATTCAGTAGTCGTAACTGTATTGTCCATCTGCATGGGTGTCATGAAGTTCACCACTTCTGTCTTCTGTTATATTAAGGGACAGTTAAGGGTCAAGGAACATCCCTTCCACAAGATCCAACCATAACAGTGCTTAGAAGGTGTGTAACAATTGGTACACACATCTAAAAATGCTGTTATGGTCGGGTCTCACATTACAGAAGTGCTTTACAAGTTTTTTTTTTTTTACTGATTTTGGAGTATAACCATGGCACTCCATGCACCACAAACCTATTCATTCTTGATTAGGCATCCAGCAGTGTGGAAACAGTGAAACAATGAACCAGAAAATGGATAAAAGATTTAACATATATTACAGGATGGTAGCAGAGGTAGAATACTGAACTGCCAAAATCTGGGCGGTTGGCTAAACATGATAAAATACGTCTAATCACACGACAGGGTTTTGAACAGAGGACACCATTGCAAACAATGCTGGGGATGGTATTTTAATGTTTACATAAGTGATGATCCATTAGGTCTGCTAGTTAAATACGCATTTTCCTAATGACATAAATTTAAGTAATGACACTCATATAAAAGAAGAAGCAGAAAGAATTAAAACAAATCTGGCAGTATGTGAGGTATGGTTTAAAATATGGAAGATTAAAAACCAAAAAATCCTAAACAAAAGTCTTTAAGATACATTAACCTTTGAAAGACACACATAGTTGTAAGGAAGGCGCAGTAACTTGAAAACTAAAAAAGGATCTGAGGTAGTCATATCGGGAGATCTAAGGGTATTGCTATGCAGTGTGGTTATGAAAGCTGGTTGTATACCAAGCTGTACCTCCAGTAGGAAATAAAACGTTATGTTCCTTCTTTAGAGACATTTGGTAATGCTGAATATGGAGCACTGTCTACAGATGTGGGAACCTCAACTACAGACAGAATGAAGACAGTGCAGAGCAGGTTTAAATTAATAATGTATGATCTTTTTCCTCATGTCCAAGAAAAAAGTCTCAAACAAAAGCACTAGTGAGTATGATCTAAACTTACAATTAACCTGCGAAAATCCTCAGCATTCAATTTTTTTTCCAAAATATGTGATTTATAAAACTAAGATAGTACTTTGAGTGTACAATACTGACAGTCTGGGTCAAGAAGGAAGCATTTTTTTTCAAAACAACATTGTTGAACAGGTTCAGAGGAAGAAATATTTTCTTTTACTCAAGTCTCTGCATTGGGGATTATTTTATTATGTCCCCTCATAAACCAAACCTAAAGATTGTAATATGGAACAACTGTAAAATAGTGATTGAGAGGTACTTATAAATGTGTCTCAGAACTTTTTGTCTTATATCACAACTTTGTGCAATTGTTGAAATTAAAAAGTAGGACTTCTAAGTCTCTACAAGTGTCACCCTGGAAAAATGTTTTTTTTTTCCTTAATAAATTGCTTCCACCAATTTATATGTAAGAACAAGGGTAACTGTTTCATGAAGTGAGATCACAGTGTTGTGCTTGTCTCAAGTCTCTCTTTGTGATCATTCGCAGTTCTTCTTCCTTTGAAATTCTACTGTTTTCTGGCAGCTGTATCACATCTTTACACTTACAGCTTCCAGCAAACTCTTCCCTTGAAATAACCATTCAGGAGGAAGTCCAGTACTTTCTGGTAGCTATTGCTAGGATTTGGGCTTCCTGCAACTATTTTGCTTTTTCCTTTCAGCATCCACATTACTAGCAGCTGTTTGAGAAATTTGTATTGGCTGAGTCTCTCACTGCTACTTTTCTGATGTGCTTGTCTCCATGCCTGGCCTTGTGTAACAGCATGTGTACAAGGTATTTCACCATTAAAGTCATTACCTGTTAAATCAACTGCTGCAATATCATTAAACACTGCCACCTGCTTGCCCCTTTGACCCACTTCCCAATCAAAATGATCCATAGCCAAGGGCACATGAAAGGATGTTGCTCACATGACCTTAATTGGAGTGACTGGCCAGGCAAATAATTTTCCTTGCTATCGACTACAGGGTGAATAATAATTATGTCTGATGTAGTATCCCTTTCAGTGATGGTATATTTACCTTCTACCAGGATGGAGTATAGGTCATTATGATAATCTGGAGCAGCTGCAGTTTCGAGAAATCTTACCACTCCCTTGATGCTAGCTATGATAACTCTGTCATGTAGCTTTTGTTGCCCATCTTGTTTCTATTGACGTTTGGACCATACACATCCCACTTAATTACACTGGGAGCATTTTGGCATGACTCCAGCCAGTGATTTTCTTCTCTGCCTTTAAAACCTGCTCCAAATCTTTATACTGATTCCATGGGCTTCCTTTACTCATGCAGTGTTGTGTACCCACTTCTTGTTCACTTGTTCCCTCCTGCTTAGACAGAAATCAGTATATCTGCACACTTCCTCAGCTGTGCCATGTTTCCATTCTGTTAACCAGATTTTCATATCCTCAGGCAAAGTACCGACCCATATTCTATTATTTCGGTCTCTCAACACATCAGAAATAACTTGATCTTCACTCACCAATCTATTAAAGTAATTGCATCTTTCTACAATAAAATAACTGATACTGTCTTCTGTTTTTCTCCTGTGTTCTCTGCATTTTATCAGATAAGTATAACGTTTAAGTACTCAAGCAAAACATTTTTTTTTTTTAGTTTACCATAATTAATCTATAGCTGTTGTCGTACATAATGCAAGTATCACGTTTACTGGGAACAGAGGTGTTTTGGAGCTGATTACACACACACACACAGACACACACACACACACACACACACACACACACACACACACACACACTCAAATGATGGCATAAAACTCAGCTTGGAATCCAGGTGTCAGGTTTAGCCTCTCTAATAACAAACTCCTAGCATCTTACTCTTCATTTATTCTTCTTTGTTCTCCCATTCCTGAGCGTGAACATGCTTCATTGCCTTGGCGCTTGGAGACATCTCATTTTCAGCTTCTGTCCACTTTGTTAGTTCAGTGCTTCTGTAGGTCATCTGAAGAAGGACTCTGTGATCATTCATTACTATACTATCTTGTGTTTCAGTACATTTAATCTTAGTTGGCTCCAATGCTGCTGTCACTTCATTCTTAAATCATAACAGCAGGTTAGATTCCTTTAAGTTTGCATTCTACATTGAGCTGTGACATTTGACATTATTCATTCTCTACAGTGCTCATTTTTGCCTGTTTTCTAACTACTCTGTCTGAAAAAGTAGATAACTGCTGTGAAAGGTATACCCATGTATATTTACCTTGTAGTGGCATACATCATCTGGTGACAAAACTGATCTGCAGGAAATAAAAGTCAGTTTGCAATATATCCACATGACTATAAAACTATTCTAGGTGATGAACAAGCATATCATTTGTCCTGTTGTCACCATGTTTTATGTGCAAAAAGGAGGTACAGTTTAACAATTCATATCAATATAACCAATTTATATGTGGAAGCTCAGGCTTTAAATCTAGAAAACTGGCATCAAATACTATATGAACAGCAACTGACCCTGAACATATGGCAAAATGCATTGCTATGTTAGCTAACAGCCAACATTTGCTGCGCTAAAATATGCTCCAGACTCTACAACTATGAATCAGAGTTTTAGCCACTGTCTCCCCAGGATTTTACCCACCTCCAATTGAGACCAGTGCTGCTAATGCAATCATAACAACAGTAATCAAAACTTAAGATCATTTTGCATACAAATACACATACAATATGTTTTTGGAAAGGTTAATAATATCTCTTCAGCACCAATACCCCCTTCCTAGTCTTAATAGGAGGGTTGCCACCAGCTATTCACTCTAGTATATCAAAAGCCCAAGGACAGGTTACCCACAAAACAAGCCAAACATTAAATATTTATGTGATAGCAATGGTTTGAGCAGTAACTGAGTAAAAGACTGAAGCAAGCAGTTTTTTTAATACAAAGTTTCCATGTTTCCATGAACATACCCTTAAAATGAAAAGAAACAAATCCCCAGCCATAAACATTTAAAACTTGAATAAAGCTCTTTCTTGAAATCAATAAGACAAACAATGCACTTTGTAAAATTAAATACACAAGCTGTTTTACACATGTGCAAGGAAAATGCAAAATAATTTGCATTAAGAAGTCCAATATCGTAAAGAAGAATTCTATCTAATGACTTATATGGACCTGCCTCCACTAGTAGCTTAAAAGATATGCCAAATTTCAATCCTCCTCTGATTTAGAAATCCAAAAAGCAGTTGTAGAATTATAGGCAAAACAGAATCCAAACTGAATTCCTTCCAATAATGTAATCCAGTAAGACAGTCCAGTAAGACAGTGGCTGGGATTTCGAAATATTAGCTCCATATTGCTTACAGCACTGTACTGCTGTTCTCAAGTAGTGGTATCGATTTAACTAGTGATTCAGAGACATGTAAGATAGTGACTCAGAGAAACTAAATAAGGCTGCCATTCTTGCTGGGCTTATTTGAGTTAATTATAGAAGAGATGAAGAATAGAATCTGCCTTAAGCCAGAAGTCCTGGAAGAGAAGGAGACGGCAAGACATTTGTTCATGATGTTCACCAATGATTGTTAGCTCATGAGGTGGAAAGACTGATGCATTAGCTAGCCCTATATTGTTTGTTTTCGAGAACTTTGGTAAGGCATCAGATTTATTATCTAAAGAGAAGACACTTGTTTTAAGTGAAAAGGTAGGGAGATGACAAGGAGAAGAGATTATTAGTAGTGACACACTTGGGCATACAATCTATCAGAACATGTGTGACTTAACTAATTCCCTAAAGAATTCTAGCTAAAAGTCAAAGAAGTTTTACTAACGTATTGGACAACATTAAGATTTTAAAACTATGGATATCCCCCTATTCTGTATCTACTAAGTAATATCTGTTCCTATTCCCCCAATCACCCTAGTTAAGTTAGTTGACAGGTCACAGTAAATTAAGCTGTACTAGGTACAGCAAATAAGAGTATTCCTTTTAATAGAGCAGATAGGAGTCCCCTCATAGTCTTGCCTATGCTCTGACCATTAATATCTTATATTCATCGTGAATATTTCAGTATCCCAGATGAAGTGCTTAAGTATGAGATGTACAGCAGCTTCTACAGAAAAGGGTGAAGGAAAAAGGGCTTATTCCCATGTGCATTTTGAGTTGGAGAAGCATCTATTTGAGAGAAGAGATGTGGTGTTGGAACATGAGGTACTTGACAATATCTGGAATAATCCTAGTGTGTTTAGACGTTTTGCTGATGATGTTGCCACATGGGATAAGGATAAGTCGAAAAGCCTTAATAATAGTAGGGGTGGTATTATCTCTAAGGAACTTTGGTGTGTGTGGTGTGTGTGTGTGTGTGTGTGTGTGTGTGTGTGTGTGTGTGTGTGTGTGTGTGTGTGTGTGTGTGTGTGTGTGTGTGTGTGTGTGTGTGGAGGGGGGGTAAACTATCCAGAAAGGAATTCAGATGTTCTAGGCTATACAAGAAATTATCTCATTGTCATCTGAGCAACAGCAGAAAATCTGGGCTAAAGTGCAAGACATTAGAAAAGGGATCAGACCACTGGATATGCATGTATACTTATGTCAAAGGTGGTACCTGTCTCCTAGGATACTGTATAGAGATGTCAATGCCGACAGTGCTTGTTGCAGGCATGTTGAAAGGGATGCAGACATGATTCATATGTTTTGTTTTTTCCAAGTGCCCAAACAAGATGAAAAACAACTGTAAACATTTGGAATAATATATTTGGTAATTAAACAGATTTTTAAATGTGAAACTTGTATTTTTGAACTGCACAGAAGAAAGATCTTTGGATTTCCTGACAAATGTGAAAACATTATATTTAAATGAGAGAAAGCTGTCCACATAAGTATGCAGGTTAGTGAAAAAGTTTGAGTGTAAAACCTATATTGATCCTCATTTTTAACTACTTGTATTTTATGCCTGCCTCACTGCCCTGGATCACTAATTTCTGTGACTCATTGTAGCTCACTGCTGAGTAATCTCTCTCTCAGAGCTAACATATGAGTCAAAATCAAAAGTGTCTTTGAGGTGACAGGTATGGGCTTCATATCTTCCAGAAAAATGCATATTAATCTACATACTGTTATTATAGCAACTTCAATGATATTTAAAATCTGTCTCTATTTTTCAGCCTTCCCCCCCATTAGTTTAACTTTTATCCAGATTTCTTGAGCTTGGTGGTTGAGAGGTATGGGTACCTCTTAATTTTAAATGAGTTGCACCCACTGTATGATCTCCCTGTCTCTCTCTCCCTCTCTCTCTCTCACACACGCAGTTCCACTTTCATACAGGCAAGCAATCATACACTCACACATATACAGACTCATACACACACACACACACACACACACACACACACACACACACACACACACACAGACACACACACACACACACACACACACACACACACACACACACACACACACACACACACACACACACACACACACACACACACTATATTTAATTATCCATTTGTTTTACTTTTACACTTGCTGAACAGTAAATGAGCTGCTTACCGAGTGTAAAATATTGAATCAATTGATTTCACTCTCACTTTCATGTACACATGCACTCACAGACAGACATAAACACATACTTTTCTTTCTTTCTTTCTTTCTCTCTTTCTTTTTATTAAAGTTTTTTGTTTGTTTAATATGTTACTGTGAAGCAGTGGACTTGTTTTACAGTGGGCATTTCCTGTACATTAACACCCTACTGGAGAACATTAATTCTTCAATCAGAGTGGCGATGTACAGATCACCCTTTCTTGAAATCTCATTGACATCTATGTGGTAAGGAATGTCACACTTCTAGCATAATTCATAATTCATAATTGTCCCGGTCCCCTTCAATAACACACATCACACCAAATGACATTTGACGACCTTTATTAGATTTCCATAACATAGCTTTGATCACCAACTTTATTAACTATTCATGATAATTGATTCTAAATACAGCATAAAATCCTTGTAATGTTAATCAGGGCAGCATACCTACTCACCCTGCCCCAGTAAGCAGTGTCCATACCTCTCCTTACTTACTTTACTTATGAAGCAGCATCCCATCTCACTTCATACACCATTCCTTTCCCCAGATCCTTGAAATGAACATCCAGACATCAGAGGGGGAACAGAAGAGGGCAAGCCTATCCCTCTTCTCCACCTACCCCCACTGATAAAATAACCCTACACCCCACCAACGAAAAGAGGGAGGGTGGGTGGGTAGCAAGTTCACGCCAAAATGTGATTGCTTAGCCCAACTACACTAGACTAAACCTCTTAAGCCCCTCCCCATCTTTATCTCACTTCCTTCCCAACCATCCCTGCCTCTACTTAACCCTTTCACCTCCCCAACCCACTTAACTCCCATTAATATTAACCTAATCCCCCCATGAAGATGTCCCAGGACAACTTAGTTTGTTGCCAAACTTCATTTGTCCCGGTCCCCATCAATAACACACATCACACCAAATTACATTTGACGACCTTTATTAGATTTCCAATACATAGCTTTGATCACCAACTTTATTAATTACAACTATTCATGATAATTGATTCTAAATACAGCATAACATCCTTGTAATGTTAAACAGGGCAGCGTACCCACTCACCCTGCCCCAGTAAGCAACGTCCATACCTCTACTCACTTACTTTACTTATGAAGCAGCATCCCATCTCACTTCATACACCATTCATTGTAATGTTAATCAGGGCAGCGTACCTACTCACCATGCCCAACAAGCAGGGTCCATACCTCTGCTCGCTTACTTTACTTATGAAGCAGCATCCCATCTCATTTCATACACCATTCATTGTAATGTTAATCAGGGCAGCGTACCTACTCACCCTGTCCAACAAGCAGGGTCCATACCTCTGCTCGCTTACTTTTCTTATGAAGCAGCATTCCAACTCACTTTATACACCATCCATTGAAATACCTTCCACCAAATAAGCACCATCCTTATCTCAGCTTGCTAATAAGCACCATCCTTATCTCAGCTTGCTAATAAGCACCATCCTTATCTCAGCTTGCTAATAAGCACCATCCTTATCTCAGCTTGCTAATAAGCACCATCCTTATCTCAGCTTGCTAATAAGCACCATCCTTATCTCAGCTTGCTAATAAGCACCATCCTTATCTCAGCTTGCTTATCTATTCAGCAAGCTTCCTCCAACTACTCATTTCCTTTCCCCAGATCCTTGAAATGAACATCCAGACATCAGAGGGGGAACAGAAGAGGACAAGCCTATCCCTCTTCTCTGCCAACCAGCCTCACCAGGCTGTTCACCCTCCCTTCTACCCAAAATTGTTCAATCCACTTACCATAAAGGGAAGGGTCAAGCCAAACATCATTTGGTGTACCCATCATCTGTAAGCACCTTAGAATCCCATCATAAACCCCTTTGCCATGCCATCACTGAAACACACCCTAATGAAAGTAAATAAAGTAGGATTACCGTGACTCCACTGTAACACCGGAACATCCACACCAAGAGAACACATACCCTTTTAGCCCACTGCCTTCAAAGCTGAAATCATGGCTCAACCTGAATGTATTGACAGCCTATAACCACAACAAAACCACAAACTATAATCCCTTGAACTCAGGATGGCACCCAGTCAAACAACTAGTAACAAGTCTCACACCCAAGACCTTGTTAACCGTAGCATATCACCTTAGCCCACCCACTACCCAGTTTTATATGTGCAACAACTCCATTCATAGGGAACAGTCTAACTCCAACTTTAATGTCCTACCTTAGCTGGATGTACTAAGCTTAGATGGCAGAAATCCAGCACCCCTTGACATAGTTCCTGAAAACTCACCTATGCTCAGCAATGACATACTCTACATGCCCAGCCATAAACACACCCAATTCACTCATTACCAAAACATTCTTAACCCCCATTTGTCCTTAGCCTTTCCCCTTCACATGCTCTCTTTCCTTATGTTACCTATACCACTAGTAGGTAATTAAGACCAATCTCTAGCCCTGTTATTAGATTTGGAGGTGTGTACAAGAAGTTTGTGTGAGGAGCGTAGAGACTTCAGATTTTTATAGGGGGTAATGAGGCTAAATAAACTAGGAGTATTAGAAGGTTTGTAAAGAATGTTGTGGGCAATGGTTAGTTGGTGAAATTTAATCAGGTGTTGTAGTTCTAACCATCCTAGCTGATTTAGAGTTATACAATGGTGTGTTCTAAATGGGTTTCCTGTTGCAAATCTTGCAATGTTATTATAGGATGATTCCAATTTGCTGAAGACAGTCTTGGATAGATTAGTAAAAATAGGAGAAGCGTAAAGGAGTGTAGAGATCAAATGAGTGTGAGCTATAGTAATTTTGGCAGCAGGAGAAAGGAAGGGTTTAATCCTATAGAGAGTGCTGATTTTTTTGTTGACAGTTTTTATAGTATGGTTGATATGGATGTCGAAGTTCATATTATTGTCGATGGTGACACCTAGAAGTTTAGTGATAAAGTCTGGAGATATTATAGTACCACTGGTGGATGTCACAGAGAAATGAAGAGGAGAGGACTTTTGAGTAGGAGTGAAGAGGAGGAGTTTGGTTTTCTATGGGTTCAGGTAACGCTGAGTGAACCATTGTTCTACTATGTTGAATTCCTTCTGGGTGAGAGAGTGAAGGTCTTGGGAGGATGTCGCTGAGCATAGTAGTGTGGAGTAGTCAGCATATTGTATGCAAGTGGCTTGGGGGATAGCTAGATAAAGGTAATTTATAAATATGGAGAATAGAAGAGGTCCTAGTATGGACCCCTGGGGGATGCCTATGGTAATGGGTAGATGGTTGTATAGAATGTTATGCCATAGTACTGCTTGCTGCCGTTTGTCAAGGTAGGACTGGAACCATTTTATGGAAAATTGGGTCTGGTTAGTATGGTGAAAACTTTCAGGGTTTCTAGTGTGCTCAATCCTGCACTTCACCCAGGTTTAAACACCTTTGAGAAGATGTGTGAAATTGATTTTTGGGCCATCAAAGAAAAGCAAATATACACGTCCCGTCCAGTTCAGTCTAACATGTCTATGACGGAACGTGGATTTATTCAATTACTTAAAGATTGTAATACAAGAGTTATGAAGCCTGATAAGGAGGGTGGCTTAGTCTTTATGGATCATTGTTTATATGTGGAGAAATTGATGGAACATTTAAACACTCCCAATTACACTCAGGTAACAATCAATGAGGTTAATGTAGCCTACAAGAAGGTAAGGTCAACCTTGGATGACTTGTTTGTGGAAGGTTCCATAGACATTGACCTTTACCAATATTTAAATATGATAGCTCCCAAAACATCAGTACTGTTTGGGTGTCCAAAGATCCATAAGGACATAAAGTCCCCCCCCCCTTTCAGAACAATAGTTGATGGCTGTGGTTCAGTCACATACGCTTGTGCCAAATATGTTGACAGTTTGTTGAAGCCTTTTATTGAAACCGAACCACAGATTTGCAAAGACTCGTGGAGTTTTCTTACAAACATTAATTCCTTAGAATACCAACCTGAGGTGTATTTCTTAACCATAGATGTTAAAGATCTATACACAGTGATCCCTCAGGATTTAGGCACATAATGGGTAAGGGAATTTTTGCATAGTAAGAAAGCAAATTATAATATCATTTATATAATTGAGACCTTGCTTGAAATGGTCTTGAAGAATAATTTTATGTTGTTTGAGGGTATGTTTTACCTGCAGAAAACTGGTGTGGCCATGGGTTCTCCATGTGGCACTAGTTTCGCCAATACCACTATGGCTTATTGGGAAAACAACTTGTTGTTTAAAGACCAACTATTTCAAAACAATGTCTATACTAGATACCAGGATGACATGTTTTGTATTTGGAATGGAGATCTGTCCATGATACCAGTCTTTATCGACAACATTAACAGGACCACAAGTTTTCTAAAGTTTACTTATAACATAGGTATAACCGCGATCAATTATTTGGACATTTGGCTAGTTAATGACAAGGCTAATAGTAGATACAAAAGTTCTATATATAGGAAACCGACGTATTCAAACTGTTTCCTTCATTTTACTAGCAACCACCCGTACCAACAAAAGAAAGCGGTGGTCAAAGGCCAGATGGTGAGGGCTGCCCGTATGATTTCAGATGAATTAGACTTTGAGACTGAATGTGACCATCTGTGTAACATGTTTATTAAAAGAGGCTATCCTAGTCAACTTGTTAACAACACAAAAAAAGAAGTAGTTTTCAAGCATAATGTTGGTTATTTTATTCCTTTATTAAAAGGACAATCAAGTTCATCTTCTCACTCAGTCCTTAATGGATTGCCTAGTCTATCTGATGAATTGCCAAACAGAAAAGCTGGTAATGTAAGTTATCAAGCCAGCTTTTTGTATACATTCTCTTTAGATTTTTGGTCTATTAGAGAGGTAATAAATAAAAATTGGGACCTCATTAAAAGTAATGATTCCCTTTCTAGAATTCTTGGTTCTAGCCCTAGAATAGTATACAGACGTGGTCAAAATCTTAAAGCACTCTTAGAGAGCAACATTAATAGCAGGAATTCTTATGGGAGAATTAATGGGACGTTTAAATGTGGTTCATGTTCACAATGTAAACACATTCTGGTTGGTAACCAGGTGGTTTTGAACCACAACACATACAAAATAAAAGGAAAATTCAACTGTGAATCTAAGGGTGTGATTTACGCTGCTTGTTGTAATTCATGTAACGTGTTTTACATTGGGAAAATGGAGAGACGTTTTAGGCAGCGAATATATGAGCATTGTTATGCAATAAAGAAGAAAGATTTTAACAATGCTTTAGCCAAACACTGCTCTGAATTTCCCGCACACACCTTTAGGTTCACAGTTTTACAACAGAGAATTGAGAACATTCGGGGGGATCCTTGGCAAATTTTGCTCGAAACAGATGAACTGAAGTGGCAACTGCGAACGAGGGCTCATATGCCCCCAGGGATTAATGACAGTATTTCCATTAAAAGTCTGTTGAAACTCCTAACTTTGAATAGATAAAAATTGAATACAATGCAAATATACAAAGTTCTTGCATATGACAGTTTAACTAGGAATTAAAGGTTGGTTAGTGCAGCGTTTGTTTAATTAGGTACTTTTTAGTCCTTATATTCACACAAAGGAGAACCAGGGAATTCATAAGTATTTTTATGAATTTGACTTATTTAGTATGAATTTGATTTAGTGTTTTAAGTAGAGTATGTTGTTATTAAATTTGTATAGTTCAGTTTTTAACATGTATACACATATAAATGTGTATTTAAACATAAGATGAGATAGGAATATATATGGTTTTGTTCATCATTTCCTGTATTATAAGTTAATGAGTTATAACTTGTTATATAAAAGTAGGCTGCAATAATATGTTGTTATGGTTACTAACAACATTGCTTAATTGATGACATCACTGACTTGATTAGATAAAAGGCATTGGTTTACCATATTTTAACTGTTTGTCTGAAGATCTGGTTGGAGTGTGATGACTGAGAATGGAAAGGAAGCTAGTATTAAAGAAATTAATGGCTTCATCTAAAGGGAGGTGTTTTAAGGGAACCCAATTGCATGCTCTTAGTTCCATTTGAAATAAATCAGGGTTAAATTTCTTTTTGGATCTAATGCTTCTGATAGAAGTTAGGAGTGTTGGTTTTATGCCTCATGAAGTAGGTAAGTGAGTGGTCACTTATATCATCAGGGAGGGTTCCAGAATTATAGTAGTGAGTATGATTGTTTATAAGAATCCAGTCTAGTATGCTAGCTTTTTTGTTAGCTTTATTTATTCTGGTGGGTGAGGTAATGGTTTGAGAAAAACCATGTAGGTTAATGTGGGAGGTAGGAAGGCAAGTACAATAGGAATTCCAATCCAAGTTTATATCACCTAGGATTATGGTTTCTTGAGGCAGGTGTTGGGATAGCCAGGAAAGGATATTTCCCATGGTAGCTATGTTATTTCCAGGGGGCTGATAGATACAGATAATGTAGATTGATTTGGCATTGTTAAGTTCAAGTTTAGAGATGAGAATTTCAGTATGGGAATCTAGAGGTAGATTACAGTTGTATGTGGTTAATTGTAATCCAGATTTAAATAAGATAGCAACCCCTCCACCTTTCTTAGCTACTCTATCAATTCTTAGCATATTATTTCCAGGTGGGATAATTTCATTATCCTTGATACTAGGTTTTAGCCATGTTTCTGTTAGCAGATAATGTCAAAGGAGTATACTTGTAGAAGAGCATGGAGTTGAGTTACTTTGTTGTTAATAGTACGTATATTTAGATGAGCTAGTAGGAGGGAGTTAGGTGGTTTAGTGAGGGGGTAATTGGTTGATTGATTTTGTTTTTGGAGAGAGGTAGAGGTTGCTGTAGGGCCTGGGTTAGGATGAATATCACCGTCCTTTAATGAGAGGAGTTGTCATAGATAGCTTAGGTTAGGGAGCTTGCTGTATGGAAATAACAGTCTCTTGAGATGTAGTGAATTATATTTAATATGTAGTGTTCTATGATACTTAGCAAGTAGGTAGCTGGGTGAGCATAATATGTTTGCATGGTTATGTAGGTATGGTAAAGGTTGAGAGTTAGTATGTTGGTTGGGGTAGTCAGTGTATGGATATATAGGGTGTTCATATGAGGAAAGTAAATAGGCAAGGGTTAAAAGTGGTAGTGATACAAGAGTAAAGCAGAGTGGAATCTGAGAAGGGATGGTAGGATTAGTCATTGGGAAGGATTGGCTATTTGTTAGAAATATATTTAGAGATGGAAGTGTTTAAGCTGAGAGTGTGTAGAGATATGAGGGTGTGGTGAGTATGGAGTGGAGTGGTAAAGAGATGGGAAGATAAGAGAAAAATTGGCCAATTGGAAATGTGTAGAGGTTAATGAGAAGAGGAAGGGGTGTGGTTAGAAAGTATAAGAGTAGGACCCCTGGGGGTGTGTGGGAACTGGGGGTAGGGAGCGGGTAGAAACAAAGAGAAAGGAAGAAGACAAGACTGAGAAGAAACAATCAGTGATTAGGTAAGTGAGATCAGAGATAAGGAAAGTAAGGAGGATGTAGCACTTGTTTGGAGTAACTGTTAGTAAGGTAAGAACAGAGATGGTCAGAGAGATAGGAGGCTAGTGGCAGGGAATTAATGGGTCCTTAGGAGAGGATTCAATATATGGTAACTTAGGGGATAGGTGGATACTTAAGCAAGATAGGTATGTGCTGCCACCTAGTGTAGAAACAGTAGAAGATAAGAGCATGTAGAGCAGAGTAGGGAAAGGTAATAAGTACTGTAAGGGCCTAATAATGGGGTAAAAAGAAGTCCGCAGAAGGCTGCTAGCAGTAGAATGCAGGGGTAAATACAACATAGACTGGTTACAATGACTTGCCCTGGGATACATACACTGTAGGTCGATATCATTGGACAAGCAAAGGAAGTTGAGAGAACAGTGGAGAATTCCTGCATATAGCTTCTTTTTCTGTCTGGAAGCCAGGAAAATCAGGAATGGTGGGAGGCTTAGGTTAAGTTATGCACTGTAGGCTAACTGTAAGAAAAAGGGACAAAAATAAAGTGTTAGCAGGATAATTGTAAGGGGGTAGCAAATTAAATGACTCAGGAAAGCATACTAAAAATAGGTAGTGGACTGACCGAGAGGACAGTGTGAGTTGAGGGTAAGTGGGAGATACTAGGATGTGGAAGATGAGATGAGGGTGAGTGAGAGTGCTAACATAGGAATGCTATGGAGGCTTAGGATACTAGATAATTTATGCAACAATACTATATAATTTAACAGATACACAGGAGTGAAACAGTCAACAAGTTAAATTCACAGAGCATGAAAATTAATTAGCAGCAGACATTTTCAAAGTAGTAAAATAAGAAAAAAATATCTTAGTTTATTATGCTATATGAGCTGCAGGCATATATTAACATAAAAGTATTGCATGTACAGTCTAATAAATTATACACATTATTATAAAAAAAGCTAGGTAGTACTCAACACCAGTACATTTAATATACTTCTTGGCAGTTGGGCTTAGACTAGACAGTATTCAGTTTTAGTAGGATATACTGCGCATTAGTGTAAGCATTGTAAGAGTACTTTCCCTATTGTTGTACCCTTAACATGTGCAGACAGTTTGTTGGACTTGGCGGCGATTACTATTGCTCCTGTTTAAGCTAGGGTGCCGACCTTTAAATGACGCTTATACTGAATCAGTAGCTAAGATCCGGCAGTATGTGTGGGCAAATATTGCCTGTTAGCAATCAAATTAATTGCGAAACAGAAAAATAGTCTGACACTCACTGTATCTGAGATGCATGTGCTTTAGCAGTCTCCTTGTAAGGAACGAGCTTTGTAACGAGCGTTTCAAAGGTTAATAGAACAAACTGTACAACCCATTAACCCTGATATCACAAAATCAAATGCCTGTCCTTCTCTGACTAACAGTGTAAAATCCGCCACCAAAACTCAATAACTTTGAAATCCACTTCTGTCAGTAACTATTGCTCACTTGTGCTCCCCGTGTGTAACCTCCTCGCTCACTACTGCTGACATCATCTGTGAATTCACTGTATCGACACAACTGGTACTTGGCCCACCACCATCTACAAAGAAAAGGACAAAATTAAACCCTCTAATAGTAACAAGCAGGCTCCACCTTATACCCACCTATTCCAAGTTGCAGCTGCACTGTTCCAGGACCCCATCTGCAAGAAAGCAAAAGACATGTAACTGCCAATCTGCAAAGAAAAGAAAAAACTGTAATTCCTCTGTAAACACCAGCCAGCACCCCACCTACCTGAACCCCCATCCACAGTGACATGCCTTAATGAGCAATAATTAAAATAAATTACCTATAACCTCATCAAACCCCCTGCAGAAACACAAACTCTTACTTATGGCCAAATGGCTGTTGCTCCCTTTACTATTGAATGCAAATGCCCAACAACAAGGACAACTTTCCAACATTGATCTAACATACTGAAATGTTTAGTAAACAGACTGTACAACCAATTAACCTTGAAATCAAAAACTCAAATTCCTGCCCTTCTCTGGTCGACAATATCTGCAAGAAAGAAAAAAGGACATATAAATCATATAAATACATAACGCACATTCAAAGACATGTTCAAAGACATCCTATTTTGATAACCCGGCAAGGAATGTACCACCACCAAACAAACTTATGACAAAGTGGCCATAACTGAAGCTAAACTTCTAATAACCCTATCAAATACTTAATGTAAAATTTACTACCAGTCGAGTATGATACAATTAAGCCCATATTGCGAATCAAAACTACACTTTGAAAGTGGAGCCTGCCTACTGATGGATGGCTAATGCGCTGCTCACTAACAAAGAACCACAAAGACCTAGCATATTAACAAAATCGGGGGGATTGCCAATATAAGAGTTTAAACTCCTGCTTCCCATTTCCTCCTATGACATTAAATAATAGACATGATTTGTTATTAATTATCTGTTATTGCCCTTTGAATTAATGTCTGCCATGTTTGCATTTATAAATGCATGCCCCCCACCCAATAACTGTGGCTAAGAAAGCTTGTACATATAAGTACCTACATACTTATTCCAAAAATCAACTCACCGCAAAATAGAAATGAACTTTACCCTACTGCACTGGAATGCTGCTTAAAATACCCTACACTTCATATAACATAACAGCAGAATGATGCTGGCTTATCATTTATTCGTGCGCTTCTATGCAAGGAGCCAGGAAGTGCACCCTTCCCATAGGAATGCCTTTTCCAAAGTAAGGACAGATTCCAATATCGCTCCAATGAACCTCAAAGGTTTACAGAATAACAGGATTTGTGATAACATGCATTATCTGAAGCAACTGAAGTCTGAAACCCAAGTGCATGTCATCATTTAGTGATTGAAACCCTCAGTGAATTGCCAGCAAACTAGAAATTTATAAGGAACAGACCCAAAATAAGATGCAACATCTGTACATTTGAAAGGCATGCAAGTGTTTTGTTTTTTTTTGTTTGTTTTTTTTTTCTTTTCCTCTTCTTTGTGAAGGACATGAAGTAAGGCATAACTGAAAGCTGACAGAACAGTTACTCACTAATCTATCCCAACCTTGTACAAAAGAACCCAAAGAAACCCAGTAAAAGTAGGACTGAAGCCCAAAATAAAGACAATCTTTTTTTTTTTTTTATATATATATGTAGCATGTTATTCTATTCAAATGTCTGTCAAGTCTGACAACGGACCACATGGAGAAATAATGTGGGCAATCTGAAACTCTTTACACTGCACGAATGGAAAATCAAACCAGATAGTATAACTAAAAGTACAACACAGAGATTAGAGCTGCGAGGTTAAATTATTTGTAGGGAATCCCAAAAGAGAAAGCATAAGGCACTGACTGTAAGCTCCATACTGCTCATGCGCAATGAGAACTGACTCACTCAAAGCCCGCGAAAACCATTATTGGACCCAGCTGAGGAAAATACCTCAGAACGTGGCACAACATACTGGCCTTAATTAAGCTTACCTTTTCCTGTTACCGCTCCCCTTGCAACAAATACGAAGCAAAATTGGGACCGGCGGTGAAATCTATGCAGTTGAAAAGTCTGATAACCACCTTCCCTGCTCTGGTTCATCACACTCGTGCACACCCACAGGAAAACTTTGAACAACCGGGAGTTTGCTCCATTTCAGTTTACCCGACCCCCCAGCAATATGAGAGACCCACCGCAATGCCACGCTTGACCCCAGCACAACAAGCAGCCACCTGAAAACCCGCGAAACTCTAGTCACCACTAAAGTCTCAAAAGAAGGCTAATCTATCATTCCTTAGCTAACGTTTTATTTTTGTAATAAGAGTGAAGCCTTACGCAAGCAGCGCATGTGTTCTGTCCCTCCTGTCACCAGGGTGCCCTTAAGCCCGTGAAGCAGTAAAAACACACTAGAAAGGACCAGAACAGCCCTGGGAAACCTTCCACCATGAAACCCATTTCCAACAGAGGTGGAAATCAAACAGAAGCACAGCGACAACCACCCAGACCCGCTCACCTGCTACTCATATCTTAAAACCAACTAACTAATGTAAATACAAGCCCTCATCCTTGCAACTATAATACAGCACTGTGAAGTACAGTTACACAAGCTCATGTCCAAGACTATACATAAAGAGCCAACTGGGAAAGACAAAAAAAAAAAAAAAACTACTTTTGGTTGCCCCCTGAAATCACTGCCACTTCTTAGTACTGCCTGTTACCTGCACGTCGCCTTGTCTTCCAGCCTTTCACAACTACCTCAAAGCAAACTAAAAGCACATAATTTTCCCAGACTGTCAGATAATTAGGTCAAAATAAGAAACATTTCCTTTCATTATAAGAGTACCACCACTAAACAACTCCACAACTCCACTGCCCAAACTACTCCCACTTTCACCCCTCCTCTGCTGTAATGCTAACCCATCAGTAAACAGAGACAAGTAAATTACCTTCTTCCTTGTACATAATTATTAATCCAAGACCTACCTGATCCTTTACTACCACAGGTCGTCTTGGACGTAAACCTACATTGTAGCAAGTTCACGCCAAAATGTGATTGCTTAGCCCAACTACACTAGACTAAACCTCTTAAGCCCCTCCCCATCATTATCTCATTTCCTCCCAACCATCCCTGCCTCCACTTAACCCTTTCACCTCCCCAACCCACTTAACTCCCCTTAATATTAACCTAACCCTTCCATGAAGATGTCCCGGGACAACTTAGTTTGTTGCCAAACTTCATTTACTAACAAACAACTCATAATATTGCAAGTATATTATGATATAAATGTACATTGATGATTAATTTTCCTGCATTTCACTGTGGTATTTCACACCATAGCCCTCAGCAGCATATAGGTCTCTCAGTTATAAAAAGTATGAACATAAATATTAAAATATGAAAAACGTGGGAACAGTGATTATTTTCTCTACTGCCAGATATCCTAAATTAACGATTTTAGTCATTTTGTTAATAAATCCTTCCCTTTCTAATAGTACCTATTATTAAATGGTAAGTCACTTAGTTAAAGAAGACTGATCCTTAAAAGAACTGGATACCATAAGCAGCTCTGAATGTCAACTGGAAGCATACAGAAAGGTGCTATAGGTGTGAGTGAGATATATATAATATGTATGTATATCTATATATATTTATATACCTATATCTATCTATCTAAATATATATATCTATATATATATATATATATATATATATATATATATATATATATATATATATATATATATATGATAGTTGGTTAAAGTACTCAGTTTTAAATGCATTTTATTTGAATAAAAATGATCAAATAAAATACATGCAAAATTTCTGACTGCAAATCCAGTATTTGTTCAAAATAGCAGAATACTGGAGAAAATGAATTTTCCCTTTACCCAGTATTGTGTGATCTCAGAGTCAGTATATTTAAGTCAGCGGGGGGGGGGGGGGTTCAGCAGTGCAACACACTTCAGATGATTTCAATTTGTTCAGTTATACTCTTTTTTCCTAGTTTGCCTTCAATATAACATGTCTCACGCTGGACTTCATTGAGTAGATATAAACACAAATAAATGCCTGAAGTTCTTTCTTGGGATACATTTTAAGATTCATAGTGTCATTCATAGTTAATCTTGAAGCAAGCCATTCCCCTATCAGTGCATTCTGTTTGAATGGCTGTAACGTCACTGAATCACAAGTGACTGGAAGAAAATTGGCTGGAAACAGATTTCATTGAAAACTCATTTCGTAGAATCATATTTGATTGAGAAATTTTACTAGGCCAAGCATTCCTCAGAAACTTGATTTTTACAGGGGACAAACCTCCATGTACACCCTATGTGGAGGGCTTTGCCCCTTCACCACCACCTTACATAAATATACTTGTTCCAGAGTCACACGACGGTGGAGAAAAGAGAAAAAATGTGAGTCACTGTTAATGCAACACTTTTCACAGAAAATGTCATTACAGCACACCTTTAAAAATGTTTTCTGCAGGTGGCAAAGTCCCTGCACCCCCACTTGCTTATCTTCACAGTCACACAACAGTAGAGAAAATAGAAAAACAAACAGTGAATCATTACTTTCATGCAAACAAAAAACACACCAGCAGTGATTCTTTGTAGACTTTACAGTTTTCAGTCAATTATATTTCAGTCAGATGAGATTTAGTTTTTTTTATCATTCAATTGTGATTCAATGAAATGTAATTTATTCAAAAGTAC